>NW_017682573.1:4445-9673 GCF_001879085.1 Nicotiana attenuata | reverse complement strand
AATGGGTGGAGGCAAAAACCTTCAAATCTGTGACTAAGAAGGTAGTTGTCGATTTCGTACATTCAAATATCATATGCCGGTTTGGGATCCCGAAGGTAATCATCACAGATAATGGTGCCAATCTCAATAGTCATTTGATGGCCGAGACATGTCAGCAGTTTAAGATCATGCACCGCAATTCCACTCCATATCGTCCTAAGGCAAATGGGGCAGTCGAAGCAGCTAACAAGAATATCAAGAAAATACTTCGGAAAATGGTAGAAGGGTCAAGGCAATGACATGAAAAGTTACCTTTTGCTTTGTTAGGCTATCGCACTACTGTCCGCACTTCAGTAGGAGCGACTCCCTACTCATTGGTGTATGGAACCGAAGCAGTAATACCCGCAGAGGTTGAAATCCCGTCCCTCCGAATCATCGCAGAGGCAGAGATTGATGATGATGAATGGGTTAAAGCCCGCCTGGAACAACTAAGTTTGATTGATGAGAAGCGACTGGCAGCAGTGTGTCACGGTCAATTGTACCAACAGAGAATGGCAAGAGCATATAACAAGAAAGTGCGTCCGCGGAAGTTCGAAGTAGGACAGTTGGTGCTAAGGCGTATCCTACCTCATTGGGCTGAGGCAAAAGGAAAGTTCGCCCCAAACTGGCAAGGGCCATTTGTGTAACCAGAGTTTTGTCCAATGGCGCTCTATATCTAACGGACGTGGAAGGAAAATGTGTAGAAATGGCTATCAATTCTGATGCAGTCAAGAGATATTATGTATGATTTTCTTTATCTTTGTGTACCTGATTGTATTTGGCATGTTTTGAGATTGAAATGATGAAGGCATTTTGTTCTGCTACCCAAACACTTTATCCTTTGTTATCCCTTTGAACCTTATTATATTTCCTTTCGTATCCCTCTTTCGGAATCAATAACAAAACTCGAAAGCCCGAGCAGGGAAAGTCAGCTGAGAAGCAAGGGAAAAAAACCAGTCCAAAAGAAAAGAGAAGAAGAAGAGAAGAAAAGGAAAAGGAAAAAAAAAAGAAAAAAAAAGAAGAGAAAAGAAGAAAGAAGGAAAAAGAAAAGAAAAGAGAAGGAAAAGAAAAGAAATGAAAAGAAAGAAAAGAAAAAGTAGAAGAAAGAAAGATCGCCACAATAAAGTAGTTCTATGGCCGGAACTACGTTTGACTTGATCCCGAAAGGGTACGTAGGCAGCCTCACTGAGGTTCAGTCACAACAGAAGGAAAATCCAAGAATCCCCAAGAAGGAAACTGGGGCAGAATTTATGGTTGTTGCAAGGGATATGATTCCGAAAGTTGTAATGTTGAACCCACATTTGAATTATTTTGAGCTTTTATACCTTTCTTTCTAAAACCCATCCAAAAGCCACATTACGGTCCAAAGAAAGACCTTCTGATCAATTTCAAGAAATGTCAATACGGGTAGGTAAAGCGGCTCATGTTGGAGACAACGCTCTGGTGACAGAAGGAAAATGATAAAATGAGAGAGTCTTATCGGTGAAAACCCTCGCGGGCACCATAGGGCGATGTGAGTTGAGAGATATTAAAATAAGAGAGTCTTATTGGTGAAAACCTTCACGGGCACCGTAAGGCGAAAGTGAGTTTTTCAGTTGGGCAAATGAAAGAAGTCTGTGGTTAAAAGTTGTTTGAAACATGGCAAAACAAGTAAGGTTTGGGTTTGGCGAGAGTCGGGCGTGAAAGTATGAGACAACAAATGTGGTAATTGATAATTGATTGGACAGACTAGGCTGGAATCCAAAATGCATGGCACAATCAATGGAATCAGCCTTTTCTCTTCAGATAAGTCCTATCCCTTTTCTCTTCATTACAACTCATTCGTTTTCAGAGTTTTTTTTTTCTACCCTCAAAACCTTCGAGGACATTGCATTTCATTCTCTTGAAGTCTGTCTATAAGGTGCTTTAGTGTCAGTTCTATTCAAAAGCAAAAGAAGGATGTCAAAGTTAACTACTAGCTTCCCAGTTAGATGGCACAACAAGGTGGGGACATGTCAAAAGAGAGTAAAACGTGGAGGACCAATGAAAATCTGTGGAATAATCAGATGGTTGTGAGGGAGAAGCAAGGTCCAAAAGAAGGGAACAGAAACACCAAGCAGTAATACGAGGTAAAGCATGTGGGTCATCAAGATCGGAGGGTTGAAAGTCAATTGAAAGTCGTGGCAAGTCAAAGCAAGTCCAAAGACGCAAGTCAGAGCAAAGTCGGAAGCGGGAGCATGGCCAACAAGAATGCCAGCAGCTAACCACTATTTTACATTAACAAATTTTTCTTTGATTGGAACAGGGGCAGAAATTTTCTTTGTTGTTTATTTTCAGCAGTCAGGCGCCCACCTGGAGAACAAGGGAATACATTTCAAGTTTCAGCAATCAGGCGCCCACCTGGAGAACAAGGGAATACATTTTAAGTTTCAGCAATCAGGCGCCCACCTGGAGAACAAGGGAATACATTTCAAATTTCAGCAATCAGGCGCCGACCTGGAGAACAAGGGAATACATTTCAAGTCTTAGCAGTCAGGCGCCTACCTGGAGAACAAGGGAATACATTTCAAGTTTCAGCAATCAGGCGCCCACCTGGAGAACAAGGGAATGCATTTTAAATTTCAGCAGTCAGGCGCCCACCTGGAGAACAAGGGAAGTGCAATTCAATTTTAGCTTTAATCTTTAATATTTGATAACATGCTGTATCCAGTTACCAAACTGGGGCAGAAAATTTTCTTTGTTTGTTTGTTTTGTCGCAATCAGGCGCCCACCTGGAGAACAAGGGAATACATTTCAAATTTCAGCAATCAGGCGCCCACCTGGAGAACAAGGGAATACATTTCAAATTTCAGCAATCAGGCGCCCACCTGGAGAACAAGGGAATACATTTCAAATTTCAGCAATCAGGCGCCCACCTGGAGAATAAGGGAATATATTTCAAATTTCAGCAATCAGGCGCCCACCTGGAGAACAAGGGAATACATTTCAAATTGCAGCAATCAGGCGCCCACCTGGAGAACAAGGGAAGTACAATTCAAATTTTAGTTTCCAAATTTTTAGTAGTGTTTGGTAACGTGATGCGCCCGGCCACCAAACTGGGGCAGAAAATTCTTTTCTTTTGTTGTTTGTCTATTTTGAAATCAGGAGCCCGCCTGGAGAACAGAGGCATTTATTTTTCAAGTTATTAGTAATCAGGAGCCCGCCTGAAGAACAGAGGCATTTGTTTCAAGTTTTAGCAATCAGGAGCCCCGCCTGGAAGAACAGAGGCATTTATTCCAAGCTTTAGCAATCAGGAGCCCGCCTGGAGAACAGAGGCATTCATTTTCAGATTTTTAGCAATCAGGAGCCCACCTGGAGAACAAGGGAATATTTCAAATCTCAGCAATCAGGAGCCCGCCTGGAGAACAAGGGAATACTTTTTAAGCGTCTGCAGTCAGGAGCCCACCTGGAAAATGGACACATGTTTCAAGTAATCAAGCATCATTCGGAGGAATGGCAGCAATATCGCCAATCACAATGCAAAACCCATCGGAAGATTACAAGATACAAGTTCAAGGCAACACAAGAACAAGTTAGAAGACGTAGATAGGACCCTCTTGTAATTCGTAGATCATAGCTTAGGCTAGCTTCTTTTCATTTTAACATGGTGTAATAAGGAGGTCAGCGAGCAGTAGCAACAACAACAGCAGAAAGTCACAGCTCCTGGTAGTCCCAGCTACCAAACCCTCCCGAACTACACTGACCTGATTCCTGTTTAGCCCAGGATATGTAGGCAACCTTTGAAGCAGGGTGCGGTCAACTCTTTCAAAAATGCTTCACACGGAATATGCAAACGGGCAAAAATCGCTCATTTTCGCTCACTTGTCTTTGCACGGAAACTCTTTGTGTTTTCGGGCAAAGAGGGGCAGCTGTGAGCACGTGATTTTTGCCCTAAGCAATAATTCCCAAAATTTCAAACAAAACAATTTCTTTAGTATTTTGTAATTTTTCGTGAATTTGGTGGCATTTTTTTTCTGGTAATTGTTGCATTTTTATTCGTGCATTTTAATTCATATGAAAAAACAAAATATGCATTTTTTGCATTTAGGATTTAATTTTACAATTTTAGTATTAATTAGGTATTAATTAGTGTTAGAACAAAATTTAAAAGAAAATTGCAAAAAAATAGTTTCTTTGCACTTTTAATTGTTAATTATTGCACTTATCTTTAAATAAAGTTCTAAATAATTTTAGGAGTTAAATAGTTTAATTAGGTCTTTGTTTTGTTTTAGCATTTTTATAAAATCAGAAAAAATATAAAATACAAAAATGAAAGCAAAACAAAAATGAAAAAGGGGGACAATTAAAATAAAAGAAAGTGGTGCTTGATAAGAAGACCAAAATTGGGCCAAAATTGGCTTAGCCCAAATTAAAACCCCCCCCCAGATCCGCCTGGCCCATACCCATTCCCTAACCCGGTCCAGTCTTGAGACGCAAAACGACGTCGTTTCGGCCTGTTAAATCTGGACCGTCGAGGTTACCAGATCTAACGATCGAGAAGCCTACGTCCATAATTATATAACTGTCCTAACGATACCCCCCCCCCCTTTCAGACCCTCCTGCCTCTCATTTCTCACAGTCCAGAGAACCCACCATCGCCCATCGTAACACCACCGTCTACCACCGTCCCTCCGCCGTCCGCCGCCGGCCAGAAATTGCTCACGGCGGCGGCCGGCCTCCGTTCCCGTCCAAATTAACACCCTTAAATCTTTTTCTCCTCCTCTTTCCATATCTGGCTTTAGATTCACTCAAATCACAGCCGAGTTGCTCGAATATTGAATCGAAAACCTCCGGCCAAAACGCAAAGTCACCCAAATCCAACCAAATGAACACCCTAGGACCGCCCTGTTCTCCTCTTTCAAACCCCCCAAACCCCGTCCCTCGAATCAACGCCGAACCCTTCGAATAACGGTTTAAAGTTTTCCGGCCATGACATCAGTTGTCCCAAATTAACCCAAATTCACACCACAGAACCGCCCAAGCCTCCTCTACCCAAACCCCATAGCCACTTGTCTCGAATCTGCCCGGAACATTACAAATTCTAAATCCCAAATTCCGGCAGAACCCTAACTCAGAAATCTTGGGGATTTTGGACCGTAATTTCCCTAATCACGTGTTTTCTTTTGAAAACACACGATTAGGGATGTTACGTGTCAAGAATCCCGGAGGATTCAAACGACAAAGGTTGGCCA
>NW_017682573.1:0-3857 GCF_001879085.1 Nicotiana attenuata | reverse complement strand
GTAGTTACTTGTGTAACAAGTCAGAAAATAATGGGTAAAAATAGAATTAAAATAGGGACTAATGGGTAAAGGAAAAATCTGAAATTGGACCCTAAGTTCACCTATAAATAGGCATTCATTTGCCTTGATTCACAAGTTTTGGAGCCTCTAAAAATTCCCTTCCATTATCCATAAGTTTCAGATCTGAACTTGAAATCCAAACTACAAATCTTCAAAAAAAAAAAAAGGGGTCGAAAAGATAAAGAAACAGAAATGCAGTAGAAACCCAAAAATACTGTTACATTGCCTTTTATAGGTTAATTTCAAGTTTTAGGCAGTGATCTTCATCTCTTCTAATTGCTGAAGCTTTCCTGAAGTATATTGGTCTATTTCGAGTGGTTTTTGAGGTTCAATCGAGTCATTTCGGGGCCATCAGTTGGTGTTGTACTTCTGTAGTGTGTTCCTGAGTTTTTGGTGAAGCTTTTTGGTTCAAAATTACTCCCACTTGCTGGTTTGATTGCTGTTTATCATCTATTGCTGCTGACTTCCCTTTCTTCCCATTTTGTTCACATTCCAGGTATTTTCCAGCTTCAACTGATGTATGATTGGACTGAATCAGTCGATGTGTTTGGTTTATTGAAGAAATGTCATAGTGCTCATGTTAACTTAGTGTCCATCTGCTTGAAGCCATATTAGTTCGAGTGTTATGGCTGTTGAAATTTATAACATAGTAGTGATAGTTGAGACTAGGATGATTAGAACATGTTATAATCTGTATAATTTAGACTGATTGGGACTGATTGAGACTGTTGGAACGTTTGGAATTTGTGATGTTTCATTTAGTGGTAGCTTTAGTATAGAATCGTTTAATATCATGTATAGCTTGATTTTGTTTTATTGAAATGTTAGGAACTTAAATCGAATTGGAAATCACAGATCGGTTTTGTAACTAATATGGGATAATCTAAATCGAGTTCTGAATCTCAACAAATCCAGGTGTTTAGCCTTCAGACGTTCAAAGCGCCAAAAATTATAATGATCATCTAATATCTCTCATCCGCTAGCTTATTGATTCAAATTTGTATAAGTGCGATTCAATAAATTTATGTTTCATCGTGTTAATTTGAGGTTCCGTTCCAGAATTTGAATCTCCTTTGAGGCTGGGCATCGAATTGGCCAGAGATTTGAGATCTCGAAGTGGTTCAGCCCAGATTTTAGTTAGGCCAATCGTAAGCCCAAAGTGCCAAAGGCATCTCTACTGGTCCAGTCATATGGATGGTCCAATGCCTTTTCCAAAGGCTGGCCTCAAAACCCATTGTGCTAATAGCTTGTGCCCGGGTTGATTTCGTTAATGTTCATTTAATAACGGTGATTAATTAGGGTTTCTTCCTTTATTTTAGAGACAAAATAAAAAGAAAATTGTAGTTGCTTTAGGATCGACCTTTAAATAATAAACGAGGTGAGCCCCGCCAAATAAAATGCATAAATCGCGGGGCCCTCAATAAATGTTATATAAAATACTTAGAATTCGGGCGGACCGCTTAGCGAATTTCACGGTCTTCCCCAAAGATAATAAATGCGTAGTTGCTTCAGGCGCGTATTTTAATAATATTACTTTCCTAAATGTGGGTGCACATTTATGTGACCCAAATCCAAATCTCAACGAAGTTGAAATGTGTTGACAATTACGGGTGCACTGGTGCGACGTGGTTCGAGACGCATTTTCACGACGTTGCAATTCTTATTAAAAATAACAATAAAAACGGTTTACTACTAAAAGGCATATAGGGTAGAATGTGTTTTAAAATCAGATAAAAGCAAATACAACAGTTGAGCGACCGTGTTAGAACCACGGAATTCGGGAATGCCTAATACCTTCTCCCGGGTTAACAGAATTCCTTACTCGGAGTTCTAGTTCGCGGACTGTTAACAGAGTCATAATTTCCTCGGATCGGGATTCAAACGGTGACTTGGGACACCATTAATCTCCCAAGTGGCGACTCTGAATATTAATAATAAATCCCGTTCCGACTGTCCTTTAATTGGAAAAACTCCTTTGCGCCCTCACAGGTGTAAGAAAAAAGGAGGTGTGACACCGGTTTGCTTAATTTTGCTTTCATTGGAGAGTACCATGCGTTTCACGGATGAGTCCTAGTTCGCTTAATTTTGCTTTCATTGGAGAATACTATGCGTTTCATGGGTGAGTCCCAGTCCGCTTAATTTTGCTTTCATTGGAAATACTGTTCGTTTCATGGGTGAGTCCCAATCCGCTTGGTCCTCTGTTCTGGAGATTATTTCTTAATAGTTGACCTATGCTGAGCCGTTTCTGTTATTCGCAGTATGGTACTGTCACGACCCCAACCCCGGTCGTGATGGCGCCCAACACACTGCTAGGCAAGCCCGACCAATTCAACAACTTTAACCCTTTTTATACAGCTCATTATTCAATTAACACAAATAATTACTAAGTCATAATACTGAAACTCCGAAATATAGTTAAAACATGCGGAAAACCCAAGTAGAAATACTACTACACAGCCCGAAGAATCCGGTGTCACAAGTCTGAGCCTCTAATACATGAGTATCAACCTACTACATATCGTTCTCTAGAAATGCGGAAATAAAGCAAATAAGATAGAAGGAAGATCAGGACTGCGGACGTCATGCAGCTACCTTGATGCTCCCAGATATGATGCTCGGCAGAGAAATCCT
The DNA here is from genome assembly GCF_001879085.1 of Nicotiana attenuata. Taxonomy (NCBI): domain Eukaryota; kingdom Viridiplantae; phylum Streptophyta; class Magnoliopsida; order Solanales; family Solanaceae; genus Nicotiana; species Nicotiana attenuata. The sequence goes on along the minus strand of NW_017682573.1, from coordinate 1,166 downwards.
CACTCAGCCTCACTGGGTGCACCTAGATCTGCACACAAGGTGCAGGGAGTAATGTAAGTACTTCCAACCCAGAGAGTAATAAACATAAATAAGGGTTGAGAGTAAGAAATCCTGGATAGGCACAATGTAAGCTATAATTACAGCAGTTTAATCCAGATAATATCAACTCAATAAACCAATGAAAACAATGATGATGCAACAGATAAGTAAATGAATGACAATCAATTAAGAAATGCAACAAATAGTACGGTACTCTCTAGTACCCGCTGCTGCGTGCAGCCCGCTCCATTTATTTATCGTCGACGGCACTCACTGGGGGTGTGCAGACTCCGGGAGGGGCCCCTTACGGCCCAAGCGCAATATCAGCCATCTCGTGGCATCCATTAGGCCCTAAGCCTCATATCAATATCAATATAATACTGCTTCGGCGCACAGCCCGATCCCACACTCAGTCCAGAATCACATAAGCCCCTCGGGCACAATAGCATATAAAATATTCAGCCCAAACTTCATTAGCAATATTATTTAAGTTCCAAGTTTTGAGAAAAAGTGGCTGAGTTTGCAAAACAGTATTAAATACTAGGACTGAGTTCAATTATCTGTAAATATGGTAAGAAACCAGTAAAAACAATCCCTAAAGGATTCAAGCAGTTGGCACGAAGCCCAATTATGATATTAATCCATTTTTATAAGGATATCTACTAAGCTTCAATCAATTAGGTAGTAATTTTATTAAGCGGGACGGACCAAGTCACGATCCCCGACGGTGCTCTACCCCACGCCCGTTATCCGGCGTGCAAGTCACCTCAACATAGCACTACAATGTGCAAATTCGGGGTTTCAAACCCTCAACACAGCATTTACATCTATTACTAACCTCAAGCCGGCCAAAATCCTAGCTCGCTATGCCCTTTCCTCTCAAATCGACCTTCTCGCACGTCGAATCTGACCAAAACCACAACGAATACGTCACATTATGCTATAGGATCAATACCCAATCGAAAATAATCGAAAAACATCAATAATCCCGAAATTAACAAAACCCGAGCCCTGGGCCCACTTCTCGAAACCCAGAAATTTTTACAGAAAAGTATTCTTCATCTTCTCCCGATTCCGTACATATAAAGAACACCAAAATCGGAGTCCGTTTGACCCCTCAAATCGAC
>NW_017682572.1:5600-9675 GCF_001879085.1 Nicotiana attenuata | reverse complement strand
AGCTTTAGGACAAAAACTATTGAATCCATCACACAAACTTCAGCTTCTCAGGTGCCGAAGTTTTTAGAAATATACTAAAAAACTTCAGTATATTGGGCCGAAGTTTTTTGAAAAAACTTTACGACAAAAACTATGGAATCCAATACAAAAACTTCAGCTTTTCAAGTGCCGAAGTTTTTAGAAATACACTATAAAACTTCAGCACATTGGGCCGAAGTTTTTTGCATTTTCTAGCTACTTTTTGTGATTTATCATGTATATCAACTACTTTTTGTGGCCTTATTTTTTACTATTTTTTTTATTGCATTTACCAACTACTAGCATTTACCACTTACTTCTTTTGCCAACTAATTATGTTCTTACATTCAATTTCTCTGAATAAAAAACTGGTAACAATCTCTTCAGCATTTATAGATATTAAATTGATTAGCTGCATTCTTTGGCTATATTAGCATTCTGTTCACTTGAATATTTCATAGTCATCTATAGACTTCTATCATATTTCTTTAAATTTGTATTCAAAGAAAAACAAGAAAATGTTGGCTAAGACATGCTTATTGGGTGTAGCAGGGAGTTCGTGGGAAGCAAAGATAGTGAAGGAGAAGTCGAAATACTTCATATGTGAAGGGGAGTGGCCAGATCAAACACTCGAGCACCAGGACAATTTGCTCTTTTTACTAGTTGATAAATCTAACTTTTAGGAAAAAGAGCAAATTTCCTGGGGCTCGAGTTTTTGATGTGGCCAGTCTCCGTCACATATGAAATATTTTGGACTTCTACTTCACTATCTTTGCTTCCCAAGAATTCCCAGATGCACACCAGTAAGCATGTCTTTGGCCAACATTTTCTTTTTTTTCTTATGAAAGTAGACGGTAGTTAGCTAAAAAAATTATAGTACTAAACTTCGTCAACCTGTGTCTGACAGAAAACGCTTTGGTGGAAGACATAGTGAAGTTTCATGGAATGTGGTGAAGAAAACCAAGAAGAGCAACTAGGACATTACTATGAAGAATATGAAGACACTCTGTGAATTTTTTGAATAGAGAATAACTTGTAAATAAAGAACTAATTTTTCTTTTTTTCCAAGGATGTAAGTGAAAACAAAATTGTATTTTGTGAATATACATTATTTTATGTGAATTATGTGACTTGGATTGATTCAAATATGTTTATGTCTTTTTTCATGAATTTCAAGTATATTTTTGTCGAAATTCAGTATGCTAAACTTGAGCATGAAGTAAATAACTTTTGCTTTTTAAGCTGAAGTTTTGGTTAAAAGTCATATCTAAAGTGTCAAATGTAGGACAAAAACTTCAGCTCATCACTAAATACACTAAATAACTTCAGCAGTATCTGCGTAAGTTATTTGAAAATTCTTTTACGACAAAAACTATTGATCGCGGCCGTCTCAACACTACACAATGGTAGGAAGAGTGGGTAGCAATAACTAATACCCGAATAGTGGATCGTGGTCGAATTTCCACAGGGAGCTTGGAATGGAGTTGTATTGCCTGTTTAGCTTAGAATTGCGTTTGTACTTCTAATTGCACTCCTAACATTTTTGGGGGTTTTTATATTTAAAACTACTATTGTAATCTAAGGATTAAAGCTAAATTATGCTAAGGAAATATTGCTAAGTTGTGCTTAATATAGGAAAAAGGCACTAGGGTCGTGACACTACCTAGGTGGCTAGCTAACGGGTAGAAGCTACTAAGGGGAGATTGATAAATCTGGGTTTATTGCTATAGCCGTTGCACTCATTCTCACACCTCTTTTTTTTCGGTAGAGAGAACGATTTTGCCCAATTGACTCTCTCGAGACCAATTAGGTAGGCCTATTAGACCGGGCAACTAGGGCTCAAGTAGGGTAGTTACTCTTTCGAGGTTTAACCCGTTAATTGGGACCACCATTCTCATGGGTCCATCCCAATTCCTTGTTGGGTTAATTTTTAGGGTCATTTGACTCTCTTTCTCAAGAAGAGTTAGACCCACTAAGCTTCAATTCATGTTTGCAACCACAAATTCTAGATTGAAACACAAAATCAACCCAAATAACAAATACCCAATCTCAATCTCACCCTAGAATGCAACACCCATTAACTACCCACACTAGGGTTGAGCCATAACCCTAGCTAATGGGTTTAGCTAGACATAATTAAAGAAGAAACAGTAGAAATAGATGAAGAAAATAACATAATGATTGATTACTAATTAAAAACTATGATATTGAAGAGGAAAATTGCCAAAATAGGCTACACAATAGTTCTCACGAGCGCAGCTCTTGTTCAGAATCTAAAACTTGACCTAAAAATGGTAAAAAGATCTATTTATACCGAGCTGGAAATTCTGGACAAAAATACCCCTGGGGGGTCAGCGCGGACCGCGCAAAAAGGTCGCGCGGCCGCGTTAGGCACATTGAACTCTAAAAACTTCCTGAAGTTGGGGGCCGCGAACCGCGCACAAATGTAGCGCGGCCGCGGCGGAGGGTTGGCGCGGACCGCGCAGAAATGGGGCGCGGCCACATAGCTTGACTTGGCCAAAATTCCATGTCTCTGAATCTCCTTCACGCGGACCGCACTGATATGTAGCGCGGCCGCGTGGGATTTAAGCCTTCTCTGAACTTCCTTTGCGCGGACTGCGCAGAAATGGAGCGCGGCCGCGTGGCTTGCACCTCAAAATTTACCCCTCTGAATCTCTTAGCGCGGCCGCGTGGCAAATCAGTGCGGTCCGCGCTAGGTCTTCCTGTTCCCCACTTCACTTGTTCTTGACACTTGGCAGGTTTTACTCCGTTTTGAGCCGATCTTTGACATGTGTCATCTTGTCGCTCAAACCTGCAATCAAGCGCAACTTGTAAGCCTTTTGGGACTATTTTGTGGTGAATTGTGACAAAAGCAATAGCACGTAAGGGGTATAATTATGGTAAAATCCTATCTTATCAACTCCCACAAACTTAAACCTTTGCTTGTCCTCAAGCAAACAAAATAAAACCCTCCCTACAAAGAGCAATCCAAAAATTTCCAGCTATCCTAAAGTAACCTCAACAAGCATCAATTGGGACTAACAATTGCTCTCAATACGAATGCATCATTGACATATTTTAAGCTTTTGAAAACTATGGATTAAGTGTGACACAAGAGCATCAAGGGTTGACACATTTCATCAAAGGGCTTTTCTCAAATACCTTGGTCATTGTGGATCCCAAACTCAAACATCCTCAACTCTCCCTAAGCGAACCTCACATTTTAGAGTATTGACACACAAACCGAGGTTGAAGGACTTTCACTCATTTCTCTCACAAAGAAGGTCACAAGTCCGGCTCTAGGTACCATATGCTTGCCCCTTATGTAAGTATCCACTAATGTAGGTTCCCTTCGACTCAAGATCCTATAGGGCTTTTGGGAAATCAATTGCGAGGGCTTTTGGGTAAGGGTAGGACATGTTTTGTTCAAATGGGTTCAACCTTCCCTTAAGCACTTTCTTTGATTCATTTTGGCACACTTTCTTGACTCATTTGAGTAATCCACTTCTTTTCAAAGGCTAAAGGGACATATTGTCACTTTTTCTTAGGCAATTCAAATCATTTCTCCTTTTTCTACTTTTGTTTCCACGCTTTTTTCACTTTTGTTTTTCTTGACCCCTTTTTATTCTTTTTCACCTTGTTCTTTCTTTTTGTCTTTTTCTTTTTCTCTTTTTCATTTCCTTGCCTTTCTCTTTTTGCTTTAGTACCTTTTTCCCTTTTTGTTTTCCTTCTTGTCTCTCCCCCCAAACTTTGACTTTGCCATTGCTCAAGGGAAGTGTGGGTGCCAAGAGAGGATAAAAATGGGTATAGGCTTGTAACATTGGTTCATGAAGAAGAAGGTTTAAGGCTCAAAAATGGTTAACTAGGGATCATTTTGTTGGTGGGCCATGGAATTGTTCATTTTACACTCGGATCAAGGAGAGCCTATAGTCACTTCTCAAGTCAAACTTCACCTATGATTTCGCCTCAACAAACACTCAGGGCAAGTTCTAGACCATTGGCTTGGGACTTGGACTCAAAATTCTATTCCTCACCACACACGTCTACGGGAGTTGTC
>NW_017682572.1:0-2403 GCF_001879085.1 Nicotiana attenuata | reverse complement strand
GCTAATCATTAAACCCAAGAAAAATGAGAAGAAAATAAGAAGTTATACTACTGGGAAGCAAACACAATAATTAAAAATTAAAACTATGAATGAAATTAGCAAGGAATGTTACCAGGAATTATGAAGATTCAACTACTTGAAGCAGAGGTCTCAGTGAATAGTAAAAATTTAAGCTCAGGAAGTCAGAGTGCGTAAAGGGTAAAATGAGGCCCAGGTCTCTATTTATAGAAAACCCGTGGGACCCATCACTTACCTACCAGCGCGGCCGCGCAGAAATGGACGCGGACCGCGTTGGATATCTATCCTTCACATTGAACTGAGCTGACCACGCGGACCGTACGGTTTTGTTACGCGGCCGCGTGGGAAACTTCAGAGAGCATGAACATTTGGGCCTTCCCAGCGCAGACCGCACAAAAGTGCTCCGCGACCGCGCTGGCAACTTCAGAGACTCAACACCTCATTGCACCAGCCTACGCGGACCGCACTATTTTGTAGCGCGGCCGCGTTGGCAAACTTCAGAGACCTGACATTTTTTTGCTTTTGTTCTGCACTGGTTCAACATTATCCCTGCAACATCTCACAAACCATTAGCTCAAAAATCCTAGTCTATAAAGAAATCAAAGAAATATAAAAAGACATGGGTTGCCTCCCAAGAAGCGCCTGATTTAACGTCGCGGCACGACGCATGTTACCATCTCATCATTTCAAATGAAGGAGTGCCACCACGTGGCTGTCATCAATCTTCCCCAAGTAATGCTTCACGCGATGCCCATTGACCCGGAATACTTCACCATTCTTGTTTTTGAGATCAAGAGCACCAAAAGGAGTCACAAATACCACTTCAAAAGGACCACTCCACTTAGACTTGAGCTTGCCCGGAAATAACCTCAACCGGGAGTTGAAAAGAAGAACCATGTCACCAACCTTGAACTCCTTACCCCGAGCATATTTGTCGTGAAGGTACTTCATCTTGTCCTTATACAAGGATGAGCTGGAGTAGGCATGAAATCTAAACTCATCAAGTTCATTCAATTGCTCCACACGGAGATTGGCTGCAACATCCCATTCCAAGTTCAACTTTCTCAACGCCCACATAGCCTTGTGTTCTAATTCCACCGGAAGATGGCAAGCCTTACCAAACACCAACCGATACGGAGACATACCAATTGGAGTCTTGTAAGCCGTCCGATAAGCCCAAAGAGCATCATCCAATTTCTTCAACCAATCGGTCCTATTAGCATTCACCGTTTTGGACAAAATACTCTTTATTTCCCGATTTGAGACTTCCACTTGTCCGCTAGCTTGTGGATGATAGGGGGTGGTCTCTTTGTGGTTAACTCCATACTTAGAAAGTAATGAGTCGAAAGCCTTGTTGCAAAAATGGGACCCCCCATCACTAATAATGGCCCGAGGAGTACCAAACCTCGTGAAGATACTCTTTTTCAAGAATGCCACAACACTTCGGGCTTCATTGTTGGGTAGAGCCACGGCTTCCACCCACTTTGAGACATAGTCCACCGCCACGAGAATGTAAGTGTTACCACAAGAGCTCACGAACGGACCCATGAAATCGATGCCCCAAACATCATAAATATCCACCTCGAGAATTGTATTGAGGGGCATCTCATCCTTCTTGGAAATTGTCACGACCCAAACCGAAGGGCCGCGACGGGCACCCGGTGCCTTACTCAACCGAGTACCAACGTAACATATCTTTCTTATCATACTATCAAGGGTAAATGAGATAGAAAACATGTCATGGATAACAAGAATAAAACATAATGGAATACTCAACATATGATGACCGAACATGATATACAAACTTATACATGTGACATACGGGCTTATAAGGCCGACATGACCATTTGTAAACTCAAAACATAGGCCGACAAGGCCATACAAGTATCCATACACCTGACATCTGTCTACAAGCCTCTAAGAGTACATAAAATCATAAAGGTCGGGACAGGGCCCCGCCATACCAATCAATACATATCCAAAGCATACTGACAAAATAGGCAACTCCGGAGCAAGTGGAGTACACCAACACCTTCGCTGAGCTGATAGCCTACTAGGAGGAATGTCAACCTGTCTATCGGGACTTGCGGGCATGAAACGCAGCGTCCCCAGGCAAAAGGGACGTCAGTACGAATAAAGTACCGAGTATGTAAGGCAGGAAAGCATAAATAAGAACAGTAATGTAAAGAGAGATAGAGGAGATACAACCTGTAACATCTGAGTGCCTCTGGGGGCTACTGACATGAAATGCATAATACATATATATACATAAACTTTTAAAAACATACGCCTCTGTGGGCATCATCATCATCATATCATACCCGGCCTCAAAGAGGACTCGGTAAAAACATACCCGGCCATCATAAGGCTCGGTAGAATCGTACC
>NW_017682571.1:0-9675 GCF_001879085.1 Nicotiana attenuata | reverse complement strand
TTTTCATGCTAATATGAAATTTTATTTAGCCAGTGTAGAGCAAAACTTCAGCTCCTCCTGCTGAAGTTTTTAAACAATAACTAAAAAACTTCAGCACCTAGGCTGAAGTTTTTTCATGCAATATAAAATTTTAATTTAGCCAGTGTAGGAGCAAAACTTCAGCTCCGCCTGCTGAAGTTTTTAAGTAATAACTAAAAAACTTAAGCAACTATGCCGAAGTTTTCAATTATTAACAAACAAAATTTCAGCAACTATACCGAAGATTTACAATAATCATATAATGTTTTAATATAATTTCTTCTTCGTTGTGTCATTTGCCAGCTCGTTAACTAAATAACTTCAGCTTAGAATGTTAGAATTCATCGTCAAACAGATTTAGAATTGCAAATTCAGCACATCAGTGAAGTTGCTCAAACAAATCAGAAAACATATAATTCAAAAAATACTTACATGAATTTGAATTTGGAATTTGAATTTGAATATGGAATTTGAATGCGAGACGCGATCTCAGGAGAGACGGACTGATGGAGGAGATACGGAGGAGATCTGGAAGTTGAATATGGGAATACGGAGGAGAGACGGACTTTTATATGTTTTGGAAGGGGTATAATGGTCATATTATTACGGAATTTTTGTTAGTTGGTTACGAAATCAATAGTTTTTAAAAACAGGGTATAGGTTAAAAGGTGGCATAAAAATAGGGTACGGCAGCAAATCGGGGTATTATCACTTTTAGCCCGTGGCAGAAACTATTTATATTTGGTAACCAAAAAAGTGCATAAAATTTGTATAATTTTTTTATGGAATTTTTACCTCCTATAGCAAAGGTTGATACCTTATTTATTTTAAATAAATACCCTTTTAAAAAATTATATTCCATAGATACCTTTTGATTTTTATAGCAAAATATCTATTTATGGTTACCTCCTACCCTTAAGCCATAAAATACTCTTTGTATTATTTTTCTCTCTCATTCTTTCATATTTCTCCCGCTTTCTTCTCCTCTTTTTCTTCCTTGTTATTTCCTTGTACGCCACCAAAAACCTATAAGCTTTCTCCTTCTTCTTGCTTTCTACTTTCAGAAAATCAGAAAAAGCCCCAAATTTAAAAAATGGCATCTTTCGCAGAGGCACCACCGGGGAACGAAGCAGCAGGGGCAAAGATCTTCAAGACCAAGTGTGCTCCAAATTTTGAGAGTTTCGAGTCAGAATCGCGGCCCTATTGACGAGACGACATTAGGGTTGTTCTTGAACAAAGACGACGGAGTTTGGGACTGAGCATCTTGAAAGAGTTGAGGGTTTTGCTCGACGGCGAATTCTCCAGAAATTAGGGTTTGTTATTGAACAAAGACGATGGAGTTTGGGGCTGAGCAACTTGATTTTCTTTTAATATATTTCAATGTATTTTCAACGTATCACGCTGTATTTTCATGTATTTCACTGTATTCATTGTCTTTTTTTTTCATTGTAATTCAATGTATCCCGTTGTATTCTATGTATTTCATTGTATTCACTGTCCCGCTATATGGCATGAATGTATTCATATATTTTTTTAATTAGAATAATTTATGTATTCAGATGTATTATATAATTTTTCTAAAAATTGCTATGTTTTTGGGGTATTTTTCGGTTGAGAATATTTTTTATAACTGGGAATACAAATTTTGGGTGTTATAATTGAGTTTGTTGGGTTATATTAGGAGTCTATTATGTTAATTGATTCACTTTCTGTTTAAAAACAGTGTAATCCCCTGTTTCACGCCGTGAATACAATCGAATACAATAATCTGTCCAGTTGCAGTCCCATGTTTCACGCCATGAATACAGTCGAATACACTCGAATACAACAACTGATTAGCTGGATTTCCCTGATTCACGCCTATTTTTCTACTGTATTCATGAATACAGTAGCTTAATGTCACGACCCTGGTTCGCCCTCCGTGAACCATCGTGACAGCACCTAGTCTCTACGACTAGGTAAGCCTAAATTGCGGAAAAGAAACCAAAATTTGCGGAAGTAATACAATTTAAAACAGAAATAAGAAATAACCAGTGTATAAATGTGTCGCTCGGCATACACCATATTTAACTCTTAAAACCAACACATAAATCCAAGATCGGAAACCCATGAATCACAAGCTAAGAAGTACTACATAGCTCTAACTCCAGAATGTCTAACAAGAACTAAAAATACAGAAGGGCTAATACTAAACAGCGAGAATAGAAAGAGACTCCTCGGTCTGCGGACGCGGCAGATATACCTCGAAGTCGCTATAGCAATCGCCTGGCCTCAAGGGTGGTAGGGCTGAGTCGAAGTATCTGGATCTGCACATGAAAAAAACATGCGCAGGAAGGACATGAGTACACCACAGCGGTACTCAGTAAGTGTCAAGCCTAACCTCAGTCGGGTAGTGACGAGGAAGGTCAGGGCCCTACTGAGGTTAAATAAAATATAAGGGTTAACAGTGTCAAATAACAATATAAATAAGTGCAACAATAAGAAATAACATAGAATTGGAAAAACAACAACAACAACTAGAACAGAGACAAACAAACCACGGAAAGAAATACAGCTCAACATAGAGATAACAACCGGGGCACCTTCCAGGATACCGTCCTGTAGTAGCAATTACAACTATCCAGTGGATCTCCCGGGATACCGTCCCGTAGTCCATCATATATGTGTCCGAAGTATCTCCCGGGATCCCGTCCCGTAGTCCTCAAATAAAAATACCCAGTACTGCGGGAACCTACCGAGTGCATTCCCGTAGTTCCATATAACTGTATAGGGGGATCTACCGGGAACCTAACTCGTAGTCCCAAAGTAAATGTGCAGGAGGATCTATCGGGAATCTAACCCGTAGTCCCAAAGTAAATGTGCAGGGGGATCAACTGGGAATCTAACCCGTAGTCCCAAAGTAAATGTGTAGGGGGATCTATCGGGAATCTAACCCGTAGTCCCAAAGTAAATGTGCAGGGGGATCTCCCGGAATGCAAATCCGTAGTCCCAAAGTAAACATACAGGGGGATCTCCCGGGATACCGTCCCGTAGTCCCAAAGTAAACAAACAACAGCAACACGAAGAATACTCAATTCAATTCAAATTTCCATACCAAAGTAAAACAGGTATTTCTAACCTTGCATGCTGCACGTAATCCAAATAAGGCAAATTGAGCAAGTAAGGCAATTAAGTCAATTAGACATGCTTCCCTAAGCTAACACATGCTTAAATTACAAGTAGCATAAACAGGAAAAGAAACGTAATTCTAAGTACTTAATGAAAACCGGATTTTTCAACAATTAGCACAAGTACGCGCTCGTCACCTCACGTACAAGGCATTTCAAACATCAATAATACCAAATCCTAGGGGAGTTTCCCCCACACAAGGTTAGACAAGCCACTTACCTCGAACCGACTCAAAATCAACCCGAGACCACGTTCTTGCCACGAGTATTCGACTCCAAATGACCCCAATCTATTCAATTCACTTTCATAATCTAAATAACACTTCAAGTAACTGATTCTACAATTAAATTCTAAGCTAATACGCGAAATTAGGTAAAATAACCAAAACGCCCCTCAGGACCACGTCTCGGAATCGGATAAAATTTATATTTTCAGAAACCTCGTACTCTCACGAGTCTAAACATAACAAGAACACTGAAATCGGAGTCCAAATGACCCCTCAAATCCTCATTTAAAAGCCTCTTAAACTCAAGCCCTAATTACCCATTTTTCCTAAATTTCTCATCACTAATTAGGTCTTTAATCACATAAAAATGAGTTATGAAGTCAAGGACGTTACCTCCAAGCGATTCCCCTTTGTTTTCCTCAAAAATCTCTCTCAAAAGCTTTAAACCTGGATGAAAATGGTGAAAGAATGGCTCAATTTCGCAAAGGCAACTATTTATGTGTTCTGCCCAGCGATTCCCGCATTTGCGGCCCTGGGACCGCATCTGCGGAAACTACATCGCATCTGTGACTTTCATTTAAATGCCAGATTCCGCATCTGTGGAACTCTAACCGCAGGAGCGGTTGCGCTTCTGCGAACAACTCACCGCATCTGCGGTTCCTGAGGAAATTCCCAAGTTTCGCTTCTGCGGCCCCCCTACCACAGATGCGAAAATAGCAGCAAAAATACAGCAGCTGCAGCATGTTCTAAATTTTTCGCCAACCATCCGAAATCATCCCGAGGCCCCAGGACCTAAACCAAAGGCACCAACAAGTCTAATACCACTCCCCAAACTTGTACCAATCCTTAAAACACGTAACACAACATCGAAACCTCAAATTAACTATGGATTCAAGCCTAAGAACTCCAAATTTCTCAAAATACGCTTTCGATCAAAAAGTCTATCAGATCTCGTCCGAATATCCTGAAATTTTGCACACACATCCAAAATGACATAACGGAACTACTGCAACTCACCAAATTCCATTCCAACCCTCGGATCAAAATCTCATTATCGAACCGGAAACTTCAAAATTCTACCTTTCGGCATTTCAAGCATAAATTAGCTACGGACCTCCAAAACACACTCCGGACACGCCCCTAAGCCCGAAATCACCCATCGGAGCTAACGGAACCATCAGATTTCCATTCCGAGGCCGTCTTCACACTGTTCCGACTATGGTCAAATTTCCAAGACTTAAGCTCTCATTTGGGAACTAAGTGTCTCAAAATTCTCCTAAACTCAAAACCGAACGTCCCGGGAAATCAAAATAGCAGAAATAAACCTGGGGAAAACAGTTAATAGGGGATCGGGGCGTTAATTCTTAAGACGACCGGCCGGATTGTCATATTCTCCTACACTTAAACATTCGTTCGTCCTCGAACGAGCATAGAGACATACCTGAAGTGAAGCTGCTCATGGCCCCAAACTGCTGAGCGACGTGCTAGAGCTCAAAACGACCAGTTGGGTCGTTACATCCTCTCCCACTTAAACATACGTTCGTCCTTGAACGTGCTAAGAACTGTGTTGGGGTTGTTCGAAATCACTGTTTAACACCTCGAGCACCTACCTATGCTACCACAAATCAGCTGGGTGCCCTAGCTCGATCAATTTGAAGATATCCCTTTTCACTTAAGCAAATAAGCCTTAGAGCCCAATTCCTACATCCAGAATTCTCTGCCAGGCCTGTTCCAACATACGCTCACCGTATCAATAACTACCCGCGGTACCAAAACATGACTGCATACCTTAGCTGACTTCACACCTTGCACCACTTTACTCACAGGACCACAATAACATTCTCTGATCAAATTAGTCGAAATTCCACGAATCTGATGCTCCCATTTCACCTCATGACCTACATAGGTCTTGCTCTAACTCTTACAATACCGCCAAGACGGAAGAGGTGTGTAGAAATTCATACCCAACTGCCGAATCAACAAATCATTGGGCCTATACTCCTCATAAGAACCATCACCTCATTCTGAACCAGATAACGGTCTTAGCTCCTTAATATACTTCATATAATCAGATTGCACTGATCCTAAATCCAATGATCTCGTCTCACCCAGTACGAACCGCTCAGGCAATAAGCCACCCCGGACATGATCAAAAGTCTCATATGATGCCACAATGTGCCAATAGGCTATGAACTCGAACGCGACAAAAGGAAAACGAACTCTAGAAGGAACTACTCAACTCATGCACTAATATGAACTTTCCTTAGAAAATAGGAAGCAAGGCATACAAAAATAGCATATAGAAAACTGTACTCAATATCACACTGTTACAGCGTGCAACCCGATCCAAATAACATACCCATGGCGGTGTGCCACCTGATCCACACATAGAATTCACATAAGGAGATATACATCGAGCTAAACTGCTCATTATAACAAAAATCCGAATATCGGTCACAAGCACGCTAAGTGCATAATACCATCCCTGGGGAGACATATAGTGCCATAGGCTACAAAACTCAAACACAACTGAGGTGCAATATACGATCTGAATCTCGAGAGGCATCCTGCTCATATAACATCATCTCTACGCGGAACTTCAACACATAAGAAATTCATCAAGCCGTCTCACAACTCATACGGCGCAATATATCATTACATGAAATAGCTGACGACGAAATAGTACCCCGACTACTTGTCCAAAGAAGCGCATTGCTGAAATGAACACATCTGGCTTGATATAGAGCCCATATTCACATTTAGATCTATCCACAGACCTCAAGCTGATTCTGATCACACTGAACTAGGCTAATAACCTTTTGAAGGTCCATAATAACTCCCTTTTTCTCATAACACACGAGAACTACCATCATAACCGGGGCAAATCCTCCACGGTCCACAACCCAATAAGTCGAGTGCCCTCCAAGCATAAATTCTCAAATTAATGATATCACCACCGTCTTCATGCTTGGCTTAAATCTTAAATCAACCAAGTGAATACATGCCACACTTATACAATCTTCCTGTAGGGCACGCTCCCACGACCTTCCGTAACAGACAACAAATATGCGTATCCATACCACCAGGCGCACTAACGCTGAGAAAGCGTTCAAGAATCCATAACCAGGATGCAAGGCCTTTTTCACAAAACACCGATCTCAGGTGACGCTGAATACGATACCCACTTACTTTAAACATCGAAACTTCTTTACTGCTCATCCGAGCTCGCATCCTTGTCAACACCGAACTGCAACCTTGATCCTCCTTCAAATTCCATACCACACACTGCACCAACAAGCCAATATACGATAGAACACGATTTTCATCATAACTCCGTAACCACTAATAGATTAACACTTCATCATATAAAACTTTTCACTTAACTCACTTCAGGAGAATCATAACAACACACACGTGAATTCTCATAACCGTAGAATATGCAAATATCTAAGTAGTGGTCTAAGCCACCATAGCCCTTCCGGGATCCGCCTACACATGACAGGCCATAACAGTGGAATACTTCTGAATAACATCAATTACGGCGGTCGACAAGCCTCACACGCGCTGTCACGAATCACTTGCATAACTTGATCACGTTGAAGGAAATGATCACTACCAGCAATATGCCAATTCAACTATGGCTAACCAATTTATCTTCTTCCAAATTAATTCTTGATTGCCTTAGAATAGTAATGACTCCATTCAGCACATAACACACTCCATCCTCACTCATCCCGAGTGACCTTGAATCACGAGACCATGCTGTCTCAATCCCACGAACCATTTCATACCTCCCAAATGCTACACTGCGAGTCAAAACATCATAGAATATTCTGTGCCTCTTCTCATATGCTGTTACAAAGCTTGACTCTTAATCGTACCTATAGGCTCGAAGTCATTAGGCAACACGCCTTGCCCCTTTGAATCCACTAGGACCGTTGTTGAGAGCCACCCGCTCTAACTTGGCCCCGAATATAATCAACTCCATGAATCTTCTAGCACATGAATACCCTCTCGACGAAGCACCCAGCAGAATCACTTCCCTTGAAACCCGTCTCTATACAAGGGATAGATCCTGAATCCAAGCTCACTCTCTAGCTGCACAAGTCCATTCATCCCTCGTGGACATCAATTAAATGTGCGGCAACATTCTTCCAATTCAAAGTTACGTTGTATCCTTCTTCATTTCAAGTAGCTCCTTTCCGTTATATCAAATCTCCTGCCGCATAATAGCCCAATACTTCAAATTAAATCCGTAGACCCCAATCATCAATCACTAAAATTCCCAAGTCGTTCCAAACTCTCCTTAAGGTGCGTAGTCATCCTGGCACAAAGCCCATATGCAAATCCGCCACTCTCCCACTTTGGCGGAACTCACCCCTCTAATCGATCACTCGACCTTTGCTTCTTATACCTGGCCTTCTAGAAATTTTAATCACCGCCTGACACTCCCCACATGTCTTTCCTCATCCTTTGCTGCTCAGTTGTTGCCTTAATAAAATCTATCTTCGTAGCACTTGAACCCACAAATCGCTACTAACTTTAAACCTTTCCGGAGATCATCTTTCTCGAGCCATCGACATTATAAACACTGATTCAATCCTGAACCACCGCACCCCGCGATATCCAACAGTCTTTTCTCCAGTATTATTTCACAATATCCTACCCCAAGGGCGAATTGCAGAAGACCATAACACCGGCGAACTTAACACATACAATCGAGGACGACGACACTACATCACAGATAAAAATTTCCACCGCGCTCGAATTTATCAAGTCTCGTTACTCCATTACCCCAAATCTGGACATTCATAGGCCAATTGCTTTTCCTCCGCCGGATGTGAAATATCATATCTCCGAATCGTGCACTGAGTAGATTTCCTTTCAACTCATTCACCGCCCCAACACATAGGCAAGTCTCCTACCATCAAGTCAATACTGTGCGATAACCAATCACGAGCATCATAGCAACCTGCGCATAGCCTCCAAGCTCTTAGGAGCATAACTGTCGAGCCGAAACGATAGAAAAATCCTTCCGCAAGGCGATGACAATAGCTCACCCAACTATACCGGGAGAAACATCCCGCACCACATCTGTAGTACCATTACAATTCTTCAATTCTCGATTTATAACAAGCGGTTTGCGTCGCGTAAGATTGAGTAGGAAGGAAACAAGGGCATAAGCCTCAAGGAATCAAGTTGCACGATGAGGAAATCAAGAAGTGGAATTTTCCTAACAGTTACATAGCCTCTCGTAGATAAGTACAGACGTCTCCGTACCGATCAGCGAGACTCTAATAAACCGGCTTGTGATCCATGACTCCTATGAACCTACAGCTCTGATACCAACTTGTCACGACCCCGGTTCGCCCTCCGTAAACTATCGTGACGACACCTAGTCTCTACGACTAGGTATGCCTAAATTGCGGAAAAGAACCAAAATTTGCAGAAGTAAAACAATTTAAAACAGAAATAAGAAATAACTAATGTATAAATGTGCCGCTCGGCATACACCATATTTAACTCTTAAAACCAACACATAAATCCAAGACCCGGAAACCCATGAATCACAAGCTAAGAAGTACTACACAGCTCTAACTCCAGAATGTCTAACAAGAACTAAAAATACAGAAGGGCTAATACTAAACAGCGAGAATAGAAAGAGACTCCTCGGTCTGCGGACGCGGCAGATATACCTCGAAGTCGCTATAGCACTCGCCTCGCCTCAAGGGTGGTAGGGCTGAGTCGAAGTATCTGGATCTGCACATGAAAAAAACATGCGCAGGAAGGGCATGAGTACACCACATCGGTACTCAGTAAGTGCCAAGCCTAACCTCGGTCGGGTAGTGACGAGGAAGGTCAGGGCCCTACTGAGGTTAAATAAAATATAAGGGTTAACAGTGTGAAATAACAGTATAAATAAGTGCAACAATAAGAAATAACATAGAATTGGAAGAACAACAACTAGAACAGAGACAAACAAACCACGGAAAGAAATACAGCTCAACACAGAGATAACAACCGGGGCACCTTCCAGGATACCGTCCTGTAGTACCAATTACAACTATCCAGTGGATCTCCCGAGATACCGTCCCGTAGTCCATCATATATGTGTCCGGAGGATCTCCCGGGATCCCGTCCCGTAGTCCTCAAATATAAATACCCAATACTGGGGGAACCTACCGGGTGCATTCCCATAGTTCCATATAACTGTATAGTGGGATCTACCGAGAATCTAACTCGTAGTCCCAAAGTAAACTGTG
>NW_017682570.1:0-9675 GCF_001879085.1 Nicotiana attenuata | reverse complement strand
GTAAGCAAATTCCTCACAGCCTAGCCTTGGCTTTCAACCGGCTAGACAATGCAGCAACACAAGTAGTAACAGAGAAAAGAGAGAGAGTTTTTAGTGAGGTGTGTGTTCTGAACTCAAGTGTTTCGTTCCTTGTGTTCGTGTGTTTGAACGAAGAGGGATGCAGGGTATTTATAGCCTTTTTGAAAATGAGTGAAGGAAGGTAACAAGTAAAGTTTTAATATAAATATAGAAACAATCTCCAGTCAGAATCAATTACCCAAGTGACTCCCTTTAATTAAGGAATCACTGTTTAACGGGTAGTAACAGATTCAAATAAGGAAAGAGATCAGTTTAGAGACAGACTGATTATTGCCATAAAAGGAGTAGTAAAAACATTAAGTAAGCAATCAAGTCTAAGTACAGAAATATGCTTATTTTAGAAATAGATTCAGCAAGGTAAATATTACAATAATGGGAAAAGAATCAATCAATTTTGAACGGGCGAGTGAAATCAGGGTTCATAAAAAGGGAAACTTTAGAAATTAGTCACAAGATGAAGATCAATCAAGGAAGAAACTTCAGCATATAAATAAAGTGAACAAGGTCATCAGACATGCGAGGCCAAGCACATTGGCAAAAGATATAATCACAAGCATGCAGTAGTGGCAGAAATAAGCCAGGGTTCAGTAGTAAAGCAAACATTCGAAGCATAGTAATCAAATAGGTCAAGTTACATTGAATCAATAGTGCAGAAAACAAAGTATCAGAAACATGCAAAGGTCTCACAGTAGCAGGTGAGGAAACCTCTTGAAAAGTTAGGGTTTCAGCCATAGTCGAGTTGAAAGATAGTAAAATCAGATAAGTCACATAAAGAAAAGAAAGTCTAAAACAAAAGCTTTCAGTCGAGTCAAGTACTCAAACAAAGATTTCATACCCAGAGACCTAGGGCTTTTCAACAACAATCGAGTTTTAAAAAAATGATAACACAAATAAGTCAAACAAGAACGAGGAACTTAGTTAAACAAGTACACATTAAACAAATAGCTTCAGGATTAAAATGAGACCCAAAGGAAATTAGGGTTTTAACATGCTAACTCAGATAGAAGAATAATATGAACATAACCATAACAAAATCAGAAATACGTTAAAATCGGAGATCTTTGAAAAGAAAATTTAGAGGAAAAACCCTAATCGGAGAAGATGAAGGGTCGTTTTTTGAAGGAAAGCTAAAGAACCTTCGAGAAACACTCAAAAAGTCATAGCGAGTACAGATCTAAAGCAGATCTGAAAGAAATAGAAAGATCTTAGTGATTAGGGTTTCAGAAAACCCAAAAGAAACGAAAAAGGCCTTGAAAGTTACCGATCTAACCAGGACAGTCAAGGACCTGACTCGAATGGCCATGGTTAGCCGGAGAAAGGTCAGGGATGACAAGAGGAAGGTCATCGAGCAAGGACTGGACCAAATCCTCTCGAGGTCTATTCATGAAACCATAAAATCAAACACATAGGAGCCATGAAAGGCTGGTACAGGCCTCAAATGACCATGGAAGGCCATAGATTAGGTAGGTATTAGGGTGGCTAGGATTTAGGTGGTGTTGCAGAGAGGGTTTGAGAGGAAGGGTGTTCAAGGGCGACGGTAGGTGAGAAATGATAGGGTTTTGGGGTCGTTTGGGATTAATTAAGGTAAGGGGGAAGGGGAGTCGTTGATCTAAATGATCAACGGTTGGGATTGAAATGGTTAGGTGGGAGACCGGGTTGGGTTATTTAAACGGGTAAGGGGTCGGATTCAAAAGGAATTGGGCCAAGGGAAATTGGTTTCAAATTGGGGTCAATTTTGGGCTATAATTGAAATGTAACTGGGCTATCATTTAAATAGCCAATTTTCACCTATTAAAATTTTAAAAAATAGTAAACTGATTTCTGGAATAAATTATAAGTACGAAAATGATTTGTGACATATAATTAACCATTTAAAAATACTGGACTTAATCTTTATGAACATAAACGCAATTAAATCCTAAAAGAGGCTAATGTTGCAATTATACAATTTAGCCTTAAAAATACTAAATAATTTTGTAAAAAATATGCAAAAATTCTCTTAGCTGTATCTTAGTATAAATGTAAAAGTTCAACAAGTGAATCACCAAAAATAATAATTTTAGAAATAACTATTGGGTTTTTATGGATAAAAATAGGGAAATAAATTGATTTAAAAACCTTTAAAAATTAAGGAAAAATAATGAGATGCTTGGACATACATTATATATACATACATATGCTATTTTGAGGGTACTTTACATATTATAAAATATATATATAGGGAAAAATTGGGTATCAACACTGCCTCCACTAGGGAGCAATTAGCATATTCACTGGGTCTCCTCATGGATTGCTGAACATTGAATATGACTTCTTCATCATTCAACCTCATTTTTAATTCCCCAGATTCACAATCGATCAGTGCTCTCCCAGTGGGTAAGAATAGCCTCCCTAAAATGATAGGTATCTCTTCATCTACCTGGCAATCCAGAATAACAAAGTCTGCGGGGAATACAAACTACCCCACTTGTACCAACACATCATGAAGAATCCCTCTCGGCCTTTTAACCGTGCGGTCAGCCAGTTGCAAAAGCATCAAAGTCTGTCTAGCTCTGCCAATGCCCAGTTTGGTATATATAGCCAGCGGCATCAAGTTTATGCTGGCTCCTAAGTCACATAATGCCTTTGCAAAGGCATAACTTCCAATAGTGCATGGAATAGTAAAGCTACCTGGGTCAGACATCTTTTGAGCCATGGGTCTTGTCACTACTACACTGCAGGTCTGTGTTAGAGTTACTATGGATAGGTCCTGAAAATCAAACTTTCGTGACATTAGGTCCTTCATCATCTTTGCATAGCCTGGTATCTCCCTCAAAGCATCCATCAGAGGAATATTCAATGGAATTTGACGTAGCATCTCCATGAATTTCCTGTATTGATCTTCCTTCTTTTGTTTTGCCAGTCTCTGAGGGAACGGTGCAGGTATCACCCTTTTTGCACTGCTTGTTGGCTTCTCTCTGTTGGAGTTCTGTGGCACAAGAGGTAACACCTGTTCTGCAGCTTGTTCACTCTCTTTAGCCTTACCCTTATCATCCTGAACCTGTTCAACCACCACATCAGTAAGTTCTGCTGATTCATCTACCTCCAATGGAACTGGAGTGGCTGGCGTAGTCTCTTTGCTGGATTGTGCAACTTCTTGCTCCCTATCTAAATCTCTCCCATTCCGGAGACTTACTGCCATCAGTTGATTTGGGTTTTGCTCCTTGGGGTTAATGTTCGTGTCTGCTAGCAATGTTCCCAGAGGGCAGTTGTTTAAGGCCATATACAGCTGCCCCAATTGAGTTTCAATGTTCTTAATCGCTGAGTCATGCACTGCCATCTTTTCCTGCATCTTACCATTTGTTCCAATGAGTTGTTGAAGGATACCCCTGATCTCTACCATGTTGTTATCTTGTTGCGGAGGAGGTGGTTGATATGCCAACTGTTGCTGGTTCTGTTGTGGATAGCCCTGTTGTCTCTGATATGGCACCATTTGGCCTTGGGGTTGCATACCGCCAGGCTGTGGCATGTTCGGTCTGTACTACTGATTTGGCGCCGGTCTCCACTGTTGTCCTCCTTGTCTCTGACCCCCAAAGTTGTTGACATAATTCATGTCCTCTCTTAACCCTTGGTTGTCACCTTCTCCACTCCATGAACACACATAAGACTGATTAACGCAGGGTGTACACAGTCCTCCATTTGTTGTGTCAACAATATGCACTTGCTTTGTACCCATCTCATCAATCTTCTTTGTCAATATACTCATCTGAGTCATGAGTGTGGCTATGTTCACTGCATGCGAATTATTTGGGTCAAGAGGAATTGAATGCACTATTGATGCCAGTGTTGTACCCCTCGTCATCCACCCCGAATTCTGGGACATCTTGTCAAGAAGGATTTTGCACTCGGTGAATGTCTTACTCAAAAATGCACCCCCAGCTGAAGCATCTACATTGGCCTTTAGATTGTCAGCCAACCTCATGTAGAATCTCTGGCCGAGCATCTGGTCTGGAATACCATGGTGGGGACACTTCACTAGCATCCCTTTGAATCTTTCCCAAGTTTCCTGTAAGGTCTCAGTAGGCTGCTGCTTGTACTGCAATATCTCATCAATCTGTCTTGTAGTCTTGTTGGGCGGGTAAAACTTATTCAGGAACTGCTTGACTATTTCCTCCCAGCTGACAATGGAATTTATTGGGAGCGAATTCAGCCAAGTCTGAGCTTCCCCAGTCACAGAGAATAGGAACAGTAACAGCTTGATAGCTTCTGGGGTCACATTCTGCTGCCTTTGAGTCACACAAATCGACAAAAAAAATTCAAGTGTTGTTGAGGGACTTCAATGTGTGACCCGGAGAACAATACCTTATTCTGTAGAAGATGCAGCATGTTGTTGGTGATCTGGAATGTCTCCGCTTGTATTGGGGGCACAGCAATGGCAGTGGCCAGGTTGTCAGCTGTTGGTTGTGCCCAATCATAAAGTGCAGCTTCTGGCATAAGAGGTGCCACCACTCTAACGTTTGGGTCAGCTGGCTCTTCCCTGATGTTTCCGCTGACGTTATCTACGTCTCCCATGTCAGTTTCAAGTTGGTGTGCTTGTTGTGATTGTTTGTTCTTCTTGTTGGCACGGTTCAATGCCCTGAATGTTTTCTCGGGGTCTGCGAGTCCTTCAAGCACTTCACCAGTCCTCAAAGAATTTCTAGGCATACACCTGAATCCCACAAGAGTTCAAACGTGAGAATTTTGATGGAAAAAATTGTTTAACACCTTAGACATTTGATCTAAACTAATAATTCCAGCAGTACTTCTAAGTTACAATAAATAACACCGTTAACTCCCCGGCAACTGCGCCAAAATTTGATCATGCCCAACTATGTCTTCTAAAAGATAAAGCGGTCGTTGCAAATATAATTCGGTTTTAAGTCCGGAGTCGAATCCTCAGGGAACTAACCTATCTATTACAACTCTTGGCAATGCTATTATCAACTCAAACAATTTCCAGATGCAAGATTTTTATCAATAAAGGTTGGGTTTTTGTTTAACTACTTCAAATGATATTAAAAATAACAATATGCTAAATCAAAGATAATTCAATGGTAAAAAAGGTCTAGGGTATTGATTTCCCCAATTGCTAGTTTAAGTCTTAACTCTTTTGCTATAATCTCACCGTAATACTCTATGAGGATTATGAGCTATGGGTTATTGTAATTATCTCTCGATCAACTACGATAATATACTAGAGCATTCTCTTGAACTACTCTAGCTGACAATTTGTGCAGCTCTGAATTATCCCACCAAAGTTTCGTTATCTCTAACCCCACTTTTAAGTTCAAGTAATGAATCTCTTTAGTTACCCAAAAGTGGTGTTGTTCAACAACAGTCTAACCTAATAATCTTTCTCAAGCAACATAAGGCAATTAGACACGATTAATCAAGGGCCCATTCAATTAATCACCATACAAAACGTAGTTGAACAATCATATAATAAATCTGGCTCGATTATAATAAAGTTGAGTCAAAACTTCATCCAACAATTGGTTCCATCAACCCTAGATCAAATGTTTAGCTACTCATAACAAAGCACGAGAAAACTACTAAATTGTTCATAATTTGAAATTGCTATAATAAAGAGAAGATAGAAAAATTCTAATGTTTGGTTGATCTTCTCACATTTGTTCTTGCCTCCAAAGTAGACTAAAAACAAGCTTGATACTTTCTTGGGTGAGCTTTTTGAGTTTATAAGGGTTTAGAATAAGTTTTTCCCGAGTTACACTTTGGTCCCACAAGTTCCGGGCACTGCACAGTTCACCACGGCCACGGCGCGGCCGCGGTGAGAGCCAAACATTTTGCCTCACGTTTGTGGCTTGCCGCGGTCCCACTGCGGTCGCGGTGGATTCAAACCCAGTCCACTTTTTGCTTCTTTCCGCTCGGGTGCTTCTTGATTGGACGTTGTCTTCACATTATTGACTCCAAAACACTCTATAGTTCCTCCTAATTTGGATTAGTCCCTGCAAAGCAAAAGAACACCAATTAGAGCATTTTGTTATGATTTAGCCTATAAACAACAATAAAGCATGGTATAATAAGGGTGTAAATATCGTCTATGTAGCCTATTATCAGCGTCCCTCATGGCCGCTTCTGCAGCTCCTGAGCTGCGGCCCTAACCTCGTAGGTGCGGTTACACCAGAAGACAGCAGCCTCAGCACCTCCATAAGGCCATACTCAATCAGTTGACCATCCCGAATCCACCCGAGGCCCCCGGGGCCCCGTCCAATCACACCAACCAGTTCCAAAACATAATGCAGACCTGCTCGAGGCCTGAAATCACATCAAACAACGCTAAGACCATGAATTGCACTCCAATTCAAGCTTAATGAACTTTAGAACTTCAAACTTTCTCATTCGATGCCGAAACCTATATAATCACGTCCGATTAACCTCAAATTTTCACACAAGTCACATTCAACATTTCGGACCTACTCCAACTTTCGGAATCAGAATCCGACCCCGATATCAAAAAGTTCACTTCCGGTCAAACTTCTCAAAAACCCTTCAAATTTCTAACTTTCGCCAAACGACTCCAAAATGACTTACGCACCTCCAAATCCACTCCCGAATGCGCTTTCAATACCAGAATCACCATACGGAGCTATTCTTGGACTCGGAATCCCAAACGGACATCGATAACATTGAAATGCATTTCAACCCAAATTTATGAATATCTTCCTAAATGCCAACTTCCACAATAGACGTCGAAACGCTCCCGGGTCATCCTAAACCCGATTCGAACATACGCCCAAATTCGGAATCATCATACGAACGTGCTGAAACTATCAAATCCCGGTTTCGAGGTCATTTACTCAAAAATCCCACCTTAGTCAATTCTTCAAACGTAAAGCTTCTGACACGGGAATTCTCCTTTCAAATGCAAACTCATTAATACATACTCAAATACTCATTATAATCCTATTTACAACAATTTCTAACTCCGCTTGAAAAGTCGATAAAATCACCCTCGAGCTCACGAGCCCGGATTGCAAAGATTTTTGAAAATAAACTTTACCCATAATCCCACGAACCCAAATTTATAGTTTATTCCCAATTCCATGTCCAATTTCGTGGTCAAAATCTATGAATACCAATTTCTAGGTTTTTCTTCAAAACACCAAATTTCCACTAATTTCCATGTTAAAATATATACATAATCAATGCATTTAACTCATAATAGGTAGGGATAGCTTACCTTGCCATTGATGATGAAGACCCCCTCTTGAAACCCTCCAACAATTTCCCAAACCAAGAGAAAATGAAAGAAAATGGGCCAAATCCCATCTTTTAAATGAACACACATCCCACCGATTATTCGCACCTGCGGTCACATGACCGCTTCTGCGGTTCCGCAGGTGCGGACAAAATACCGCT
The DNA here is from genome assembly GCF_001879085.1 of Nicotiana attenuata. Lineage (NCBI taxonomy): Eukaryota > Viridiplantae > Streptophyta > Magnoliopsida > Solanales > Solanaceae > Nicotiana > Nicotiana attenuata. The sequence continues at coordinate 2,199 of NW_017682570.1, read as the reverse complement.
TCTGCAGTCCTCCACCAGACCCCTCGATTCTACATCTGTGATCACCATCTGCTTCTGCGGCTCCTCGCGCGCAGGTGCGGTCCCGCTTCTGCGGAACTCGGCCGCATTTGCAGTCCCAGTCTTCTCCAGCCTAAGTCGCTCACGCGACCCTCATGGCCGCTTCTGCGGCTCAGCACCTGCGGCCCTAACCTCGCAGGTGCGGTTACACCAGAAGACAGCAGAGTCAGCACCTCCATAAGGCCAAACTCAATCCATTGACCATCCCGAATCCACCCGAAGCCCCCCGGGGCCTCGTCCAATCATACCAACCAATTCCAAGACATAATGCGTACCTGCTCGAGGCCTCAAATCACATCAAACAATGCTAAAACCATGAATTGCACTCCAATTCAAGCTTAATGAACTTTAGAACTTCAACCTTCTTCATTCGATGCCGAAACCTATCAAATCACGTCCGATTGACCTCAAATTTTGCACACAAGTTACATTAAGCATTTCGGACCTACTCAAATTTTCAAAATCAGAATCCGACCCCAATATCAAAAAGTCCACTTTCGGTCAAACTTCTCAAAAACCCTTCAAATTTCTAACTTTCGCCAAACAACTCCAAAATGACCTATAGACCTCCAAATCCACTTCCTAACGCGCTTCCAATAACAGAATCACCGTACGGAGCTATTCCCGGACTCAGAATTCCAAACGGACATCGATAACATTCAAATGCATTTCAACCAAAATTTATGAATATCTTCCTAAATGCGCTGAAACGCTCCCGGGTAATCCAAAACCCGATCCGAATATACGCCCAAATTCGGAATCATCAACGAACCTGCTGGAACCTTCAAATCCTGGTTCTGATGTTGTTTACTCAAAAATCCCACCTTAGTCAATTCATACAATTTAAAGCTTCCGAAATGGGAATTCTCCTTCCAAATCGACTCCGAACTTCTTGAATTTCAATTCCAACCACGCGTACCAGTCATAATACCTGAAGTGAAGCAGCTCATGGCCTCAAACTGCCGAACGACGCGCTAGATCTCAAAACGACCTGTTGGATCGTTTCATTCTCTCCCATTTAAACCTACATTCATCCTCGAAAGTGCTAAGAACTGCTCTGGAGTTGTCTGAAATCACTGTTTAACACCTTGTGCACCTATCCATGCTACCACAACTCAGTTGAGCACACTAGCTCGAGCAAATCTGAAGATATTCCCTTTTATTTAGGCAAATAAGCCTTAGAGCCCAATTCCAACATCCGGAATTCTCTGCCAGTCCTGCTTCCAACATACGATCACCGTATCAATCACCACACGACGTACCAGAACATTACTGCATACCATTGCTGAATTCGCACCATGTACCGCATCATTCACATGACCTTAATAACATTCTCTGCTCATAATAGCCGACATTCCCTGAATCTGATGCTCCCAACACACCCCGTGACTCACATAAGTCTTGTTCCAACTCTTGCAGAACCGCCACGACGGAAGAGATGTGTAGAAATTCATAACCGACTGCCGAGTCAATAATTCATTGAGTCTCTCCTCCTGACAAGAGCCATTGCCTCATTATGGACCAAATAACTATATTTGCTCTTTAATGTACTTCATATAAATTCGATCGCACTTATCACAGATCCAAAAAATCTCATCTCACCCAGTATAAGGTGCTCAAGTAATAGGCCACCTCAGACACTGCAAAAAAAATCTCTTATAGCGCCGCAATGTGCCAACAAGCTACCAACTCGAATGTGATACATAAGGAAAACGAACTCTGGAAAGGACTACTCAACCCACGCAACTAACTAGACAACCGAAAAGGTGTTATGAACCTTCCTCAAAATATGGAAAACAAAAGACACAAGAATAGATATAGAGGGTTGTACTCAACATCACACTGTTGCGGCGTGCAACCCAATCCATACAAAATATCCATGGCGGCGTGCTACCTGATTCCTACATAATAATCTATAAGGAATTACCTACCGAGCAAAAATGCTCATACCTGCAAAATACCTGAATGTCGGGCAAAAGCAGGCCAAGTGCATAATACCATCCCTGGGGAGACAGATAGCGCCATACGCTACAAAACTCAAGCACAACTAAGGTGTGATATATGATCTAAATCTCGAGAGCCATCCTGCTCACATAACACCATCGCTACGCGGAACCTCACACACTATGAAACTCATCAAGT
>NW_017682569.1:0-9676 GCF_001879085.1 Nicotiana attenuata | reverse complement strand
ACCCTCAACACAGCATTTACATTTATTACTAACCTCAAGCCGGCCAAAGTCCTAGCTTGCTATGCCTTTGCCTTTCGAATTAACCTCCTCGTGTACCGAATCTGATCAAAACCACAACGAATACGTCACAATATGCTAATGGGACAATACCCAATCGGAAACAATCGAAAAATAGTGAAATTCCCGAAATTAGCAAAAACCCGAGCCCCGGGCCCACTCGAAAGTCAGAAAATTTACCATCAACGGATTTTTATCTCGCCACGAGTCTATACATATAAAGAACACAAAAATCGGAGTCCAAATGACCCCTCAATTCCCATTTTTGCTCTCTTAGGTTTCAAACCCTAAACCACCATTTTTGACCTTTAATTCCTTGAGTTTTCAGTCTAATTTCATGTGTTTGCACCATAAAATCGTGTTTTAGGCTTAGAAATTCTTACCTCAATGAAGTCCCTTGATTTCTCTCCTCCAACTCGCCCGAATTCTCCAAGTCCGAAGTGAAAATATGAAACCCTTTCAAAAATTCGCGAAGGGAAATAAAACCATTTCTGACCAGTTATTTCCGCATCTGCGTCTACTTAGCCGCATCTGCGACTTCCGCTTTTGCGGTTACGAGTCGCTTCTGCGGACAAAACCGCTTCTACGATCACTAGTTCGCTTCTGCGGTCCCGCATCTGCGATTCCTTTTACGCAGATGCGGTTTTTCCTTTAGCCTTCCAAAATTCCGCATCTGCGGTCCTATTGTCGCATTTGCGACTCCGCAGATGCGGTCGTCATCTCCGCACCTGCGATGCCCGACGCTTCTGCGGTTCCTGACTCGCTTCTGCGGTCCCATTTCCGCAGAAGCGAAAATACCAGAAGCAACACAGGTTCTGCAATCTCCTAAGTTCAAAACTTCCCGTTAGCCATCCGAAATCACCCCGAGGTCCCCGAGACCTCAACCGAAAGTACCAGCACCTCCTATAACATCATCCCGACGTGTTCCAATCATAAAAACACCTCAAACAACACTAAAACCATCATTTCTCATCGAATTCAAGCCTAAGTTCTTCCAAAACTTCCGAAACACGCATTCGATCAAAAACCTACCCAAATCGCCTCCGAATGACCTGAAATTTTGCACACACATCCCAAATCACATAACGAAGCTACAGCAACTCTCGGAATTCCATCCCGACCCTCGGATCAAAATCTCACCTATCGACCGGAATTCGCCAAAATTCTAACTTTGCCAATTCAAGCCTAATTCTACTCCGGACCTCCAAACTCACTTCCGATCACACTCCTAAGTAACAAATCATCCCCCGAAGCTAACCGAATCATCGGAATTCATATCCGAGCCCTCTAACACGTAAGTCAACGTCCGGTTGACTTTCCCAAAACAAACCCACCTTAAAGAGACTAAGTGTCTCATTTCCTTCTAGAACCACTCCAAATCAACTCGTTCACCCCCAACACTAATAATGAAGCATAAAGAAATAGGAAATAGGGAAAACCGAGCGGTAACTCACGTGACGACGGGTTGGGTCGTCACAGAGTGATTAAGCTTTCATACCTGAATCCTTGCAATTAGGAGTGAGAGTTGAAGGAGTTTTAGTGAGAGTGAGGGAGATAAGAGTTTGAGAGACTTAGAATTTTGTTTTCTTCAATTTTGTTCAAAATGAGTGCAAGACCCAGTTTTACCTCTTTGATGTCGCAATTGTGACACAGCCTTCGCAATTGCGAAGCTTAATGAACTGCTGTAGTCGCAATTGCAATACAATGTTGGGAATTGCGATTGGAAAAAGTTCGCAAATGCGAGAAGATTTTCGCAAATGCGAAAAAATGCCCCTGCAATTTTTCAGCTACTGGTTTTGGCTCCTCGGATCACTCCGACCTGCTCAAATCAACTCCAAAAAAATCTAAAACTTGGCAGATTAGTCACAAATAATACTCTAAGCTATTCTAAAAAAGTAAATTTTAAAAATGATTAAAAATTTTGAAAAACGATGGTTTGCCTCCCACCAAGCGCCGCATTTAACGTCGTGGCACGACTCAAGTCAACTTTACCACTTTTCTCGCCACTTTGATGATATGAACTGGGCACCTAGCTTGGAATCAAGCTTGTGACCCCGAGCGATGGGGGGTGGTAAGTTGATGATCAAGCCAAGCCTTAAATTCTTCATTTTGCACTTCTTGGCTTTCATGTGAGGGATGTCATTTTGCCTTCTTGTTCCCTCAAATTGTAAGATGTATGGTTGTTGCCTTTCCTCCTTGCAATCCCTCATTGACTCGTGTAGTTCAATTCCCATATCACCACACAATTTCAATGTTGAAAAATGCTTGGAATGTGACTTCAAACCTCCAACTTGCAATTTTTCTCGGATGTTGACATCCTCTTCTTCCCCGGACTAGAGTCAATCTCAACCAAATTTTCATTTACAACGGTTGACTCTAATTCCATATTTTTCTTGGCATCAATAACACTCATAGAGTCGGTTGACGGATGTTCAATTCTTGATTCCTCGAAGTAAAGCTCACTTTCTTCATCGGAATTGGACTCTCCTTGGCTTCCTTCCACACTCTCAAATTGGTGGGCGTAGTGAGCCTCAACCAATATTTTCATTTGCTCTTCCAAAGTGTGGATATGTTCATTATTGTGAGCCAAGCCTTGTTTCAAATCCTCGAGTGCAGAGTTGTGCTTCTCCTCATTTTCAAGAATTGTCTCCAACATGAGCATCATCTTCTCATTCTTGAGCATTTGAGAGTTCTTCTTGGTTTTGACCAAGTGCCAGGAAGGATTTTCGGCTTCCACATCTAAGGAAAATTCTTGGCTATCATTAACTTCCGAGGCTTTTTGGACCTCTAAAGCTTCAAGCATTTCTCCCATTTGTGAATGCAACCTTGCAAGTGCCAAGTCATTTTGGAGACTATTTTCCAAAAGCTCCTCCAAGGCACTTTGTTCTTTGTTTCCTCCTTCAATTAGGCACTCCAACATGAGCTTGAACTCTCCATTTCGGCCATGCTCAACTTCTTCTACCTCCATAGCCCTATAATTTTCATCACAAAAAGTAGAATCATCATAGCGGGGGCTTGGGGAAGGGAAGGACAAATAAGCACAATCATCCCAATGACCATTTTGAAAATCACACTTATCACAAATACTCCACTCATGGGTTTGAGATTGTACGCACAATCCACCCCCGAGAGAATTTAAACAATTTTGCCACGAGTGTGGTCCTCCACAATAAGGACAAGGGTCATCAAAGTAAGAAAAACTACCATCCGACCAATTTTCATCATATGATGCCATTTTTCAAAAATAAGAAAATAAACAAGAAACAAACAAGAAAAATAATTACAAAAATATTCACAAGTTTGGACCAAAGCACTTACGCTTATTTCTCAAACAACCTAAATTACGCCAAATTGTTCCCCGACAACGGCACCAATTTTGATGACGTCCAAATCCACTACTAAAAAGTAAATGGACACAATCGCATGCAATATAATTTACCCAACTATGAGTCGGGGTCGAATCCCACAGAGAACAATATGTAGGCGATTAAGAATGTAAGAGAATTATCACTTATCGCGCAATGCCAAACACTAAGAATTTAGTTTTTGGAAAATGTTTATAACTAAATGCGAAAATGTAAACTAACATAGAAAGCAAGTAAAATGATCAATGACTACAAGGATGGATGCATCGGGAATTACACTCAAGTAACGATCCAATGTATTTCACGATTTAACAAATATGAGCGAGTATATGTTAATTAGCCACGGGTAATAATTCTATAATAGCTTCTTCCGAAGACTAACAAGACTTCCTAATTGAATTATCCCTAAAAAATTAAGAGATTAAGCACCCCCGGATATGGCTACAAGTAGTTCAATCCTATCCCTAGGTAGAATCTATAAAATGAGGGTTAAAGCCTCAAGTACTTGTTAATTAATCTTTCCCAACCCCAAATTATCTTTTCCAAAATTAATTCGGAGTTAATGGGCGAGTCTAGGGTTAGCTAATCCCTTTGGAAACATTAAAGAATACGAATAATTAAAGAAACAACAACTCACTTCATAAATAAATGAAAATCAATCAATACATAAGCACAACAAGGTATTTAATCCACACTTTAAATATGAACATTTCCATAAACAAGATTCAAGTGTTGGAAATAAATACTACGCACTTAGATATTTAATACAAAGCAAGGAAATGAAGAAATAAACATAAATGGGTAAGAAATCCTTAACCACAAGCTTCAAATCTTCAAGACCCAAGTGTGTGTGCAAAACCCTAGCTTCCACCTTGTTCTCTCTAAGTCTAAGAACTCAAAAAATAATGCTAAAGATGTTCAGATATTCGCCAAAGATGATTTACAAATGAGCAAGTTTGGGTATTAAAGGGTTTGGGACCAAAAAATGTGAAGTTACGAAATTGCCCAGTTCTGGAACACGATTTTCGCATTTGCGAACAAAGGTTCGCAATTCTGAAGCATGGCTGTACTGTGCACTGTCGCATTTGCGAAGAATGGTTCGCAATTCCCAAACTATGCCTATACTGCTTCCCTTCGCATTTGCGATGAACGCTTCACATTTGCGAAGGTTGACTGCTTGAGTTGACTTCGCATTTGCGAAGTCTTCTTCGCATTTGCGAAGACTGCCTTGATCGATATGCTTCGCAATTCCTAGGATTTCCTCGCAATACCCAAGTCTGTCATCTTCGCGTTTCCCAAGCTTTTGTGGCAATTGCGACCACTGAGGGCATTGCCCAAATTTTCCTCTTTTTAGCTTCTTTTTGATTTGTTTCACTTGGTTTCTTCAACATCACTTCTAAATCACATAGAACCTGTAATATAGAAGTAAATGGCATCAAACACACGATTTTATCACTCAAACATAGCAAAAATATAGGCTTAAAGACAAGATAATTTGGAAAAATACCAACTTATCACTCTCTTATGTTGGAATTTTGAGGGTCCTCCTCAAAATTCTGCCCCAGTTTTGTAGATGATTTTTAACTGTTTGCGGATGGTGGACCCTGCTGAATCTTCTTCGCAATTTTGAGAATCCTTCTCAAAATTCTGCCCCAGTTCTTGACTGATTACTGGCTTCCTGGTATGTGATAGCGCTAGCTGGACTTGCCCCGGAATTTTGAGGATCCCCCTCAAAATTCTGCCCCAGTTTCTAATCTTGGGGGAAATGAAAATTTTATTATGATATGACCGAACCCATAAGGCTTCCTACGTATCCCCTCTTAAACGGGAATCAGGTCAAGCGTAGTTCAATTACATTAGAAAAGAAATGTGAAATAATCTAGGTATAGTATCTCTTGACTGCGTCTGAATTGATTGGTTTTGGCCAGATTTCTCCGTCCATTTCTGCAAGTATGAGTGCTCCTCCTGTCAGGACCCTGTGAACCATATACGGACCTTGCCAGTTGGGAGAGAATTTCCCTTTGGCTTCATCTTCATGAGGGAAGTTTTTCTTTAATACCAATTGCCCTGGTGCGAACTGTCTTGGTTTGACTCTTTTGTTGAAAGCTCTAGACATTATGTTCTGATAAAGTTGGTCGTGGCATACTGCGGTCATCCTCTTTCCTTTGGTAAGGGCCAATTGTTCATAGCGGCTCCTTATCCATTCCGCATTGCTGAGTTCAGCTTCCTGTATGACTCTCAAAAAAGGCATCTCTACCTCGGCTGGAATGACAGCCTCGGTACCATAAACCAACATGTAGGGGGTTACCCCGTTTGACGTGCGAACTATGGTGCGGTACCCTAACAGAGCAAAGGGTAACTTCTCACGCCACTGCTTGTGATTTTCCACCATTTTCCTTAGTATCTTCTTAATGTTTTTGTTGGCGGCTTCTACGGCTCCATTCATCTGAGGTCTGTAGGCGGTGGAATTCTTATGCTTGATTTTGAAAGTTTCACATATAGTTGTCATCAGATCACTGTGAGGTTGGCGGCATTGTCAGTAATAATGGACTCAGGAACTCCGAATCGGCAAACAATTGATCCTTGACGAAATCTGCGACGACTTTCTTGATTACCGCTTTGTAAGATGCAGCTTCTACCCATTTTGTGAAGTAATCAATGGCTACCAGAATAAACCGGTGTCCGTTCGAAGCAGTGGGCTCAATCGGACCGATAACATCCATTCCCCAGGCGGAGAATGGCCAAGGTGAGCTTGTTGCATTGAGCTCGTTTGGCGGCGCTTTTATCATATCGGCATGCACTTGACATTGAAAGCATTTGCGGACATACTGAACACAATCTGTCTCCATGGTCATCCAAAAGTAACCTGCCCTGTATTTTCTTGGCTAGAACAAAATCATTCATGTGCGGACCGCAGGTCCCAACATGCACATCCTCAAGTAGCTTAGAAGCTTCCTTCGCGTCGACACACCTTAGTAACCCCAAATCAGGAGTTCTTCTGTACAATTTCCCTCCGCTGTGGTAGAAGTGATTTGACAATCTCCGGAGTGTGCATTTCTGAATGTAATTTGCATGCTCCGGGTATTCTCCCTTTGATAAGTATTCTTTGATGTCATGGAACCAAGGCTTTCCATCGACTTCTTCCTCGACATGAGCACAGTAAGCTGACTGATTACGGATCCTCACCGGAATGGGATCAATGTAGTTCTTATCTGGATGTTGTATCATGGATGACAAAGTGGCTAATGCATCGGCAAACTCATTCTGAATGCTGGGCACGTATCGGAATTCTATCTTTATGGACCTCCTTTTCAATTCCTGCACATGGTGCAGATATGGCAATATCTTGGAATTCTTGGTGGTCCACTCTCTTTGTACCTGGTGCACAAGCAAATTTGAGTCACCGATCACCAACAACTCCTGAACATTCATATCGACTGCCATGTTGAGCCCTAGTATGCAGGCTTCATATTCTGCCATGTTGTTAGTGCAGGGGAATCTGAGTTTAGCAGATATCGGATAGTGCTGACCCATTTCTGATACCAAAACTGCTCCAATGCCCACTCCTCTAAAATTTGCGGCTCCATCAAAGAACATCCTCCAACCGTTGTATGCTTCGGTAATGTCTTCCCCTACGAATGACACTTCTTCATCAGGAAAATACATTTTCAAGGGTTCATATTCTCTTCCATCGGATTTTCAGCGAGGTGATCTGCCAATGCTTGTCCCTTGACCGCCTTTTGAGTTACATAGACGATGTCGAACTCACTCAGTAGTATCTGCCATTTAGCTAACTTCCCAGTAGGCATGGGCTTCTGAAATATGTACTTCAGGGGATCCATTCTGGATATGAGGTATGTAGTGTAGGCACAGAAATAATGCCTCAATTTCTGGGTTGTCCAGGTCAGAGCGCAGCAAGTGCGTTCAAGCAGAGAATACCGTGCTTCATAAGGTGTGAATTTCTTACTCAGGTAATATATGGCTTGCTCCTTTCATCCTGTCTTATCATGTTGTCCTAAAACACATCCTAAGGCTCCATCTAACATGTATAGATAAAGTAGAAAAGGTCGTCCTGGTTCTGGCGGGACCAGAACTGGCGGTGGAAAGGTATTCCTTGATTTTGTCAAAAGCTTTCTGACAATCCTCGGTCCAACTTATCTCGGCATCCTTCCTCAGCATCTTGAAGATGGGTTCACATATTACTATGGACTGTGCTATGAATCGACTGATGTAATTGAGCCGTCCCAGGAAACTCATCACGTCCTTTTTGCTTTTAGGTAGTGGTAACTCCTGAATAGCTTTGACTTTAGTCGGGTCTAGCTCGATCCCTCGATGACCGACAATGAATCTCAATAACTTTCCTGCGGTAACCCCGAATGCACACTTTGCGGGTTTCAACTTTAAATTGTACCTCCTGAGCCTGTCGAAGAATTTCCTCAAGTCTGCTATATGATCTATGGCCCTCTTGGATTTGATAATGACGTCGTCCACATATACCTCTATTTCCTTCTTAATCATATCATGGAAGATAGTTGTCATGGCCCTCATGTAAGTAGCCCCAGCATTCTTTAGACCGAATGGCATCATCTTGTAACTATACACCCCAAGGCGTAATAAAAGCTGTCTTCTTGACATCTTCTTCATCCATCCAGATCTGGTGATAACCTGCGAAGCAATCTACAAAGGACTGGAGTTCATGCTTGGCACAGTTATCGATCAGGATATGTATATTTAGCAGTGGGAAGTCGTCTTTGGGACTTGCTCTGTTTAAATCCCGATAATCAACAAATACTCGGACCTTCCCGTCCTTCTTCGGAACTGGCACAACGTTGGCTAACCAGGTTGGGTACTCAACCACCCTGATAACTTTGGCTTTGATCTGCTTGGTAACTTCCTCCTTGATTTTCAAACTCATGTCTGGTTTGAATTTTCTGAGTTTCTGGTTGACTGGCGGACACATGGGGTTAGTAGGCAACTTGTGAGCCACTATAGATGTGCTCAAACCGGTCATATCGTCATACGACCATGCGAAGATGTCCTTATATTCCTTTAGAAAACGGATGTATTCTTCCTTCTCTGTTGGCGACAAGTGAATGCTGATGCGGGTCTTTTTGATGGTCTCAGCGTCTCCCAAATTTACTGCTTCTGTTTCGTCCAAGTTGGACTTAGGCTTGTTCTCAAAATTCTCAACTTCTCTGACAATTTCCTCAGGTATCTCATCTTCTTCCTCTGAGTCACTATTCTCATGTTGCGTTGCCTCATTACATGTCATAGTCACTGGTTCATCAGGAAAAGTAATAATAACATTGTAGAAGGGAAAAGTATAAAAATAGTAATGAATAATGGTAAAGGACAAATGCATTCGATTAATACTGAGAAAATTGTTCAAACAAAGCTTGGCTCGGTGGATCGAGCATTTATTTTGAAACGAAGAAATCTTAAAACAAAATTGCTGGAAATTTTAAATGCCTAGAACGGCTATAAATTCTGCCAAGCTACCTAGGGACTCGGCGGGCTCGGGATGGTGTGACGGTCCAGTTTCTGAGAATAGCTCCCTTCACCACAGTCTGAATGGTGAGGCCTTCTTCCTCCTCCTCCTCAATTATGGCACAACAATCCATGTCCTCGTCTTCCAAGAACAGATCCTTCAACCTAGCTAGTGCTTCTTCTTCTGCAGTTCCCCATATTGTGTCAGCCTGGTGGAAAGCTTGTTCCAAACGTGGTACCGGTTGCTCAAGAGGGTAATACGGTCCACGCCATGGAGGCGACCAATCATTGTACTCTTGCCATGTATACTGGTATTCGAGCCCAAAGGTGGTACCATGATTTTTCAGCCGTATCGACTTGGTGATACCCTGGAGGTTCTTTCCCAACCCTTTGCCGGGTTCATATCCAGACCATGCTAGTATTCTTTCTATTTTGTTACTCCACCACTTATCCTTCTCGACAGCATTGACCCGTTCAATGTGATGATAGGTTTCCCCTCCTAGCCTTCTTCTATGTCCGATGGCCGGGATGGTTTGACTAGTGTAGATAGGGTTACTCTCATCTCCATGAATGATTACCTCCTGACGGTTCCATTCGAATTTTACGGCTTGATGTAGTATGGAGGGCACGGCTCCAGCCGCATGGATCCATGGGCGGCCCAACAAAATATTATATGAGGCTGGTATGTCAAGCACTAGGAATTCAACGTCGAACCAAGTTGGCCCCATCTACAAGCAAAGGTTGATTTCCCCGATCGTGGCCCTCTA
>NW_017682568.1:0-9678 GCF_001879085.1 Nicotiana attenuata | reverse complement strand
AAAAAACAGATTCTGGGGTAGCTTCAGATGCAGTTATTACAGGTATGGTTCTGGTTTGTGATAGAGATGCTTCAGTGTTATTTGATCAAGGGTCTACGTATTCGTATGTGTCATCTTATTTTGCACCGTACCTGGTCATGCCTAGTGATTCATTGAGTGTTCCTGTTTATGTGTCTACACCGGTGGGTGATTCTATTATGGTCGATCGAGTCCATCGTACTTGTATTGTGGTGATTGGGGGTCTTGAGACTCGTGTAGATTTGTTACTCTTAAACATGGTTGACTTCGATATTATATTGGGGATGGACTGGTTATCACCTTACCATTCTATCTTGGACTGTCATGCCAAGACTGTGACCTTAGCTTTACCGGGTATGCCTCGTTTAGAGTGGAGAGGGACTCCTGGTCATTCTACCCGCAGTGTTATCTCATATGTGAAGGCTCGACGTATGGTCGAGAAGGGGTGTTTGGCCTATTTAGCATATGTTCGTGATTCTAGTGCTGAGGTCCCTTCTATTGATTCTGTGCCCGTTGTTCGTGAGTTTCCTAATGTTTTCCCTTCAGACCTGCCGGGTATGCCATCCGATAGGGATATTGATTTCTGCATTGATTTGGCTCCGGGCACTCAGCCCATTTCTATTCCGCCGTATCGCATGGCCCCGCCTGAGTTGAAAGAGTTAGAGGAGCAATTGCAAGACTTGCTTGAGAAGGGCTTCATTAGGCCAAGTGTTTCTCCTTGGGGTGCGGCGGTGTTGTTTGTTAAAAAGAAGGATGGGTCAATGAGAAAGTGTATTGATTACCGGCAATTGAACAAGGTTACAATCAAGAATAAGTATCCGCTGCCGAGGATTGACTGTTGACCAGCTTCAGGGTGCCAGGGTATTTTCAAAGATTGACTTGCAATCTGGCTACCATCAGTTGAGGATTAGGGCATCCGATGTCCCAAAGACAGCTTTCCGCACTCGGTACGTGCATTATGAGTTCTTGGTTATGTCATTCGGGTTGACAAATGCCCCAGCAGCTTTTATGGACTTGATGAACCGAGTGTTCAGGCCTTATTTGGATTCGTTCGTGATAGTCTTCATTGATGATATATTGATATATTCCCGCAGCCAAGAGGAGCACGAGTAACTCCTTAGAGTGGTTCTTCAGACTCTGAGGGAAAGTCAGTTATATGCAAAGTTCTCGAAGTGTGAGTTCTGGTTGAGATCAGTTGCATTCCTGGGTCATGTTGTATCAGCAGATGGTATTCAGGTTGATCCGAAGAAGATTGAGGCAGTCAAGAACTGGCCTAGGCCAGCATCAGCTACAGAGATTCGGAGTTTCTTGGGATTGGCAGGCTATTATCGCCGGTTCGTGGAGGGGTTCTCATCCATTGCAGCCCCGATGACCAGGTTGACCCAGAAGGGTGCCCAGTTCAGATGGTCGGATGAGTGTGAGGCGAGCTTTCAGAAGCTCAAGACAGCTCTGACTACGGCATCGGTGTTGGTTTTGCCCACGGGTTCAGGGCCTTATACAGTTTATTGTGATGCTTCCCGTATTGGGCTTGGTGCAGTGTTGATGCAGGATGGCAAGGTCATTGCCTATGCTTCGCGGCAATTGAAGATTCATGAGAAGAACTATCCGGTTCATGACTTGGAGTTGGCAGCCATAGTTCACGCATTGAAGATTTGGAGGCATTATCTGTATGGCGTGGCATGCGAGGTATTCACGGATCACAAGAGTCTTTAGTATTTATTCAAGCAAAAGGAGTTGAATCTGAGGCAGATGAGATGGTTTAATTTGTTGAAGGACTTGATATCACCATTTTATATCATCCGGGAAAGGCCAATGTGGTGGCCGATGCCTTGAGTAGGAAGTCAGCCAGTATGGGCAGTCTTGCTTATATTCCGGTCGGTGAGAGACCGCTTGCTTTGGATGTTCAGGCTTTAGCCAATCGGTTCTTGAGACTGGATGTTTCTGAGCTCAGTTGTGTGTTAGCTTGCACGGTCGCTCGTTCTTCATTATTGGAGCGTATTCGTGATCGGCAGTATGATGATCCCCATTTGTGTGTCCTGAGAAACACGGTGCAGCGCGGAGGTGCCAAGAAGGTTACCTTAAATGATGATGGAGTTTTGAGATTGCAGGGTCGAGTTTGTGTGCCTAATGTGGATGGGCTTCGAGAGTTGATTTTGGAGGAGGCACGTAGCTCCCAGTACTCTATTCATACGGGCGCTGCAAAGATGTATCAGGAATTGCGGCAGCATTATTGGTGGCGTAGGATGAAGAAGGATATTGTTGCATATGTAGCTCGGTGTTTGAATTGTCAGCAGGTTAAGTACGAGCATCAGAGGCCTGGTGGTTTATTTTAGAGGATTGAGCTTCCCGAGTGGAAGTGGGAGCGGATCACTATGGACTTCGTTACTGGACTCCTGCAGACTCGGAAGAAGTTCGACGCAGTATGGGTCATTGTTGATAGGCTGACCAAGTCAGCGCATTTCATTCCTATGGCAGTCTCCTATTCTTCTGAAAGGTTAGCTGAGATCTATATTCGGGAGATTGTTCGCCTTCATGGTGTGCCCGTATCTATCATTTCGGACCGGTGTACGCATTTCACCTTGCATTTCTGGAGAGCAGTTCAGCGAGAGTTGGGCACACGGGTTGAGTTGAGCACAACAATTCATCCCAGACGGACGGACAGTCCGAGCGTACTATTCAGATTTTGGAGGATATGCTCCGAGCTTGTGTCATCGACTTTGAAGGTTCGTGGGATCAGTTTTTGCCTTTAGCAAAGTTTGCATACAACAATAGCTACCAATCGAGCATCCAGGTGGCTCCTTACGAAGCTTTATACGGTAGGTGGTGTCGGTCTCCTGTTGGGTCGTTTGAGCCGGGAGAGGCTCGATTGTTGGGTACGGATCTGGTTGAGGAGGCCTTGGACAAGGTCAAGATTATTCAGGATAGGCTTCGTGCAGCTCAGTCCAGGCAAAGGAGTTATGCAGACCGCAAGGTGCGAGATGTGGCTTTTATGGTCGGTGAGCGGGTATTACTCCGAGTGTCGCCTATGAAAGGCGTGATGAGATTTGGGAAGAAGGGCAAGCTTAGCCCTAGGTTCATTGGTCTATTTGAGATTCTTGATCGAGTGGGAGAGGTGGCTTATAGACTTGTATTTCCGCCAAGCTTATCAGCCGTGCATCCAGTGTTACATGTGTCCATGCTTCGAAGGTATCACAGCGATCCATCCCACGTGTTAGATTACAGCACTGTCCAGTTGGATAAGCACTTGTCTTACGAGGAGGAGCCGGTGGCTATTCTAGACCGGCAGGTTCGTCAGTTGAGGTCAAAGAGTTTTCCTTCTGTTCGTGTTCAGTGGAGAGGTCAGCCTCCTGAGGCATCGACCTGGGAGTCCGAGTCCGATATGCGGAGCCGTTATCCCCATCTTTTCCCCGACTCAGGTACTTCCTTCTTCTGTCCGTTCGAGGACGAACGATTGTTTTAGAGGTGGAGAATATGATGACCCAAACGGTCATCACTTGTCTTAAATTGAATTCTATGTTTCCGAGGCCTTGAAAAACTCATTTAGAGTCACCTCGAATTGCATACGCCGTCCGGGTGCGTAGCCGGAAAGCTTAAATATGGAAATCTATGAAAAATTATAAAATTTGGCTATAAAATGAATTAATTGGACTTCGGTCAACATTTTTGGTAAACGGACCCGGACCCGTGATTTGATGGTCCCGGAGGGTCCGTATGAAAATATGGGACTCGGGCGTATGCCAAGAATCGAATTTCCGAGGTCCCAAGCCCGAGAAATAAATTTTTAAAGGAAATTGTTTTCTGAAATTTGTTTAAGGAAATTTGATTAGAACGTGTTGGTATCGGGCCCGTATTTTGGTTCCGGCGCCCGATACAGGTCTTATATATGATTTAAGATATTTCTGTGAAATTTGGTGAAAAACGGACGTTGTTTGACGTGATCCGAACTTAAATTGCTAAATTTGATAGTTTATGAAGTTGAGAGGAGTTATTTGATTTTAAGGTTTAATTCGTTGTTGTTAAGGTTATTTTGGCGATTTGATCGCACAGATAAATTCGTGTGATGTTTTTGAGTTAATATGCATATCTGGTTTGGAGTTCCGAGGGCTTGGGTGAGTTTCGGGTAGGTTCCGGGATGTCTTAGGCTTAAAAATCACTAATGTTGCAGGTTTAGAGAAATTGCAGATCTCTGAACCCGCTAGTGCGGTCCGCGAGAAATCGTGTGCGACCGTGGAAGGGGCAGTGCGGTCCGCGAAAGACTTTGTGCGGGTGCGGTGGAGGGCTGTGCGGCCGCAGTCGACTTTGTGCGGTCCGCACAGGGAGGTTCAGAGACTGTGTACCCTCAGGAAAAGGCTGTGCGGCCGCGGTCCGTTTTGTGCGTCCGCACAGGGGTCCTGAGAGATATATATATAGACGGGATTTTCAGTCATTTTTCATTTTTCAAAACCCTAAAAACATAAGAGGCGATTTTTCAAACAACCTTTCTTCTCCAAAACGTTGATAAGTGATTTCTAACTTATTTTCTTCACTCCTTAACATCTTTTAACATGATTTCAACTTAAAATCAAAGATTTCCATGGGGGAAATTGGGTGTTTTGGGTAGAACCTAGATTTTTCAAAAATTGGGGATTTGGACCTCTATTTGAGGTCCGATTTCAAAACAAATTACATATTTGAGCTCGTGGGGGAATGGGTAATCGAGTTTTGGTTCGAACCTCGGGTTTTGACCACGTGGGCCCGGGGGCAATTTTGACTTTTTGGGTAAAACTTTGAAAAACTCATTTTCATGCATTGGGGTTGATTCATTTAGCGTTTATTGATGTAATTAAGTAATTTGTGATTAGATACGAGCGAATTGGTGGTGGAATCAAGGGGTAAAGCTATAATTGAAACTTGAGTTGGCCGTGGAAGTTCGAGGTAAGTGTTTGGTCTAACCCTAGCTTGAGGGATTAGGGGTTGAGTCCTATTTGCTATGTGGTAATTGTGAGTACGACGTATAGGCATGGTGACGAGTATCTATACGTTGGTGTCTAGCATGACCATGAGTCTTTAAATTGTGAATATCTTGACTTCGTTGTACCTTTCATGCCTTGGTGATGATTTCTACTTGTTGTGAAAAGCTTGTGGAAGGAAGTTATGACCTTTGAACATCGAGGAGCATTGGCTCAAGTCATATTACAAATTGTGAAAGTATATGAGATGATTGAATCCCTTTGGAGCACTGGCTCAAGTGGTAAAGTGAGTTATGAAATAAAAGTGAAAGAAAGAGAAAGAGTTATTAAATCGTTCCCTTGCTGGGATATTGTTGTTTCTTGATTATCTCCCTTGCCAGGATGATGAGATTATTGATGTTGTTCCCTTGCCGGGATTTCTATCATTATTTTGTTTATTTCCTTGCCCCTTTGTTTGTGATTGTTGTTTGGGTGAGGAAGAGTGTTAAAGCACGAAGGGTGATGCCGTGCATTGTTTGCTATTGTGAGGAAAGAGTGTAAAGCACGAAGGGTGATGCCGTGCCCCACGATGTACTATTCCGTGCCAATTCTATTGATTATATGTGAGGAAAGAGAGTAAAAGAACGAAGGGCGATGCCGTGCACTTTTTATTATATCATTTCTTGGTGAGGACGAGAGTAAAAGCACGAAGGGTGATGCCGTGCACTTATTGATTTCTGATTCTCATTGAGATTTTAGTTATGTTGTTCCTTTCCTTACTTCATGTTTTATTCGGAACTATTATCTTCCCCGTAGCATGTTCCCCCCTCCCATCTTTACTGGTTTATTTTTGCTTTATTTCCGCTGTATATTATATAATTGCACAGGTTTATTTGGTAGTCTGGTCCTAGCCTCGGCACTACTTTGCCGGGGTTAGGCTAGACACTTACCAGCACATGGGGTCGGTTGTGCTAATACTACACTCTGCACTGTGTGCAGATCCAGGAGCAACTTTCGGACAGTAGTTGGAGGGTTTCCTTCAGTCCACCCGGAGACCCAAGGTAGACCTGCAGGTGTCCGTAGGCCCTGGCGTCTCCCTCTATCTCTATTCCCTGTTTCATTTTCTTCGTTCAGAAACAGTTTATTGTATTTTATTTAAACCTTGTATGTAGTGACTCTTAGACAGTCTGTGACACTGTGACACCAGGTTTTGGGTATTTGAGGTTTTAAAAGCTGTAATAGATGTAGTCTTAAGATATATTACTGNTCTCCAAAACGTTGGTAAGTGATTTTTAACTTATTTTCTTCACTCCTTAACATCTTTTAACATGATTTCAACTTTAAATCAAAGATTTTCATGGGGGAAATTGGGTGTTTTGGGTAGAACCTAGGTTTTTCAAAAAATTGGGGATTTGGACCTCGATTTGAGGTCCGATTTCAAAACAAATTATATATTTGAGTTCGTGGGGGAATGGGTAATCGGGTTTCGGTTCGAACCTCGGGTTTTGACCACGTGGCCCGGGGGCAATTTTGACTTTTTGGGTAAAACTTTGGAAAACTCATTTTTCATGCATTGGGGTTGATTCATTTAGCACTTATTGATGTAATTAAGTAACTTGTGATTAGATACGAGCAAATTTGCGGTGGAATCAAGGGGTAAAGCTATAATTGAAACTTGAGTTGTGTTCAAGGCATCGAGGTAAATGTTTGGTCTAACCTTAGCTTGAGGGATTAGGAGTTGAGTCCTATTTTCTATGTGGTATTAGTCGTGTACGACGTATAGGCATGGTGACGAGTATCTATACGTTGGTGTCTAGAATGACCGTGAGTCCTTAAATTGTGAATATCTTGACTTCGTGGTATCTTTCATGCCTTGGTGATGATTTATATTTGTCGTGAAAATCTTGTGGAAGGAAATTATGACCTTTGAACATCGAGGAGCATTGGCTCAAGTTATATTACAAATTGTGAAAGTATATGAGATGATTGAACCCTTTGGAGCACTGGCTCAAGTGGAAAAGTGAGATATGAAATGAAAGTGAAAGAAAGAGAAAGAGTTATTAAATCGTTCCCTTGCCTGTCGACGCCCCCTTTTTCTAAAGCGAAATTGGGTTTACGACATTTGGGATGACAACTCTATTCCCGTTTGGGAATTGAGTTTTTGGATTTGAAGAGTCGACACCTAATGATTAAGTGCATTAGGACACTAAGGGTTTTGAATTTGAAAACCAGAGTTCGGGTAAGGGCTAGAAATTATCTCGAGGGGAAGGTGTTAGGCACCCCTCAAGATCCACTAGTGTGGTTCCCGGTTATGCTATGTTGTGACTTTACAAATAATCAATCAAGGCTCAAATAAGGACTTGCAATTAAATTGAAACTTGTGAAAGTAAGTAGAAAGAGAGCAGAGATTTGAAAGGTCCAATCAATTCTAAAGGGAGCAAACAAAGACAAACAAAGGAAAGGGGGTCCTAGGTTTATGATTAATATGGATCACTTCAATGCAATACCCAGCAATCACTCCTCAAAGAGGGGCCGCACGTGATATTAGCGCATCGGTCATCATCTCCATATTCTACCCTTCCCACCCCGTAAAAGTTATTTAAACGTGTGGATTGGTCACGAATGTTTATTGCGTGCTATTACCCGTCCCGTCCTATAAGTCCTAGAGGGTATTTAGGACCACTATTCCTACAAGGTAAGGACTAGGCTGAACCCTTAGGTTTAAAGGACAAAATGCTAGGCGACATACATAACAAGTAGGACTACACATAAAGGAACCATACAAAGGCAAATAAGAGGCTCACAGATCCCTCACAGGTAAGCATGTAATTAGCACGTCTCAAACACATTTAAGGTCTTAACAGAACGCGAGTTTAAAGATCAGTTTCAGCAGAAGGTTTAACCACAACTGAGTGATCCAAAGAGTGTTTGACATGCAGAAACACAACTAAGAAAACAGTTGAGTAAGTAAAGGGGAGGGAACTGTTAAAACATCGTTTGGAAAAAGTAGAGATTTGAAAATACAATAGTTTAAGTAAACAAGTATCAAAATAACGTGATCCTGGGCGGAAAGGTACCAGTAATTTTAAAGCTTAATAAAGCATGAATCAGGAAATTAGTGAGAGCCTATAAATACGAAACAGGTTTCCAGATAAAGGGATTTTCAGTAAAAGAGTGGACTTTCGGAGAGACAGATAAAAAAAGTTGGGAAAGTTGAAAGGTTGAGTAGTATGAAACTAGTAAAACAAAATCAATCATCTTTATTATTAGTGGGCCTGAAGCTTGCCTAGGCGATGTGCGTATTGCCTACTTGTCTTAAAAAAGGGTGAACATGCATATTAATTCCAGTTTTAATAAGAAGACGCAGTCAAACAAACTTGTGTTATTAAATTAAACAGCTGATGAGGCGTTCAGCAATTGCAAACCCTAAATAACATGATATCTAATGCACATAAAGCTCCTGAAGCATGGTTTCTAAATGCAGTAGTTGTTTTTAACAGTTATTTGTTGATTACTAACTGATCACAAAGTGAGTATAACAATCTGAAAGTAAAGAGCTTAAGACAGGATATCTAGGTGTGAGATGCATGTCCTACACATGGCTTCTATTGCACAAATTGATAAGTAAAGCCCTATAGACATGTTCTCTACCCATTAATTAAACTAAGCATGCATAATCCCTCCCAATTTCACTATAGCCCCAAGCAGTTGTTTACAAGTTATTACAAACCATGATAGCTGAATTACATAATGAAAAAATAAAATAAGAAGCTACTATATCGGGAGCTTTCAACCAGGCCCAATCATCCAACCTCACTTCTTTCGAGTTTCACAGCCTTGACCATGGTTTGGGTGCGGCAAAGCTCCCTAAGGGCCCAATGGGGGTCCTTGGCCAATACCAGCACCCAAACATTACAAAAATGTTTGAACAAGTGCAGTGTGGAATTACCAGTCTTGTGCATCAAAGTTTAATAGGCACTCAAAGGTACCCAAGACAATGCTTACATGAAAGGGGGTAGAACCTAAACTCTATGAGTACTGAGAGTGTGATAGAATTTTAAAGAAATTGAGTTGAAAAGCAGTTTTAAAAAAAGAATGATCCATGTAGAACCAGCTTTGAAAGAAAAACAATGGGACAGTTTTGACAAAACTCGGAACCAAAATACCTCATATAGTTCCGGGCAGTAAACACAAACAGGGAAAAGGGGAGTGGGGTAAATAGTTCACATGTAACAACACAGTTGCACCTAGATACCAAAGGAAAGCATTTCAAAACTTAGACAGTCAACAGGTTTCAACCAAAAAGACTCATGATCACATGCTGAGAATGTACTGGGGCTAGGGAGTAGGAGAGAACATGCATTAAGCAAACCAGCAGGCATGCCGGATTAATAGAAGGATAATCACACAGGGGCATGCTAGTTGCAATAAGAACAGCAGGACCATAAGTAAAATCATAGAAGAAACAAAATAAGGTGCAACATGTATAAAAGCATATTGTTTTGGATACTACAAATCAAATAGAGGGCATACCAGTCAAGGATGAGATAGTGTAGAGCATTAGTGTGCAGGGAAGTAAGCAGTAGTATGCAGACCAAACAATCAGCAATGTATAGACCAGTAGAATAATGAGCAGCCCCCCAAAGATCACTCAGTCTTGGCTTTCAGCCGACTGAATAATCAGTAGTCAACAGGAAAGTGGGAGAGGATGTATAGAAAACAAGAGAGAACA
>NW_017682567.1:6448-9678 GCF_001879085.1 Nicotiana attenuata | reverse complement strand
ATTCCATAGTCGCCTTTTGCCAACATTAGGGCTCCAATCCCTGAGTTGAGTTTTTAGACATAGGGCCTCCATTTCCTAGTCGCCTTTTTGCCAACGTTTGGGTTCAAATCCACGAGTTGAGCTTTTTAGACATAGGGCCTCCATTCCCTATTCCCCTTTTGCCAACATTAGGGCTCCAATCCCTGAGTTGAGCTTTTTAGACATAGGGCCTTCATTCCCTAGTCGCCTTTTGCCAACATTAGGGCTCCAATCCCTGAGTTGAGCTTTTCAGACATAGGGCCTCCATTCCCTAGTCGCCTTTGCCAACATTAGGGCACCAATCCCCGAGTTGAGCTTTTTAGACATAGGGCCTCCATGCCCTAGTCGACTTTTGCCAACATTAGGGCTCCAATCCCTGAGTTGTGCCTTTTTAGACATAGGGCCTCCATTCCCTAGTCGCCTTTTGCCAACATTAGGGCTCCAATCCCTGAGTTGTGCCTTTTTAGACATAGGGCCTCCATTCCCTAGTCGCCTTTTGCCAACATTAGGGCTCCAATCCCTGAGTTGTGCCTTTTTAGACATAGGGCCTCCATTCCCTAGTCGCCTTTTGCCAACATTAGGGCTCCAATCCCTGAGTTGTGCCTTTTTAGACATAGGGCCTCCATTCCCTAGTCGCCTTTTGCCAACATTAGGGCTCCAATCCCTGAGTTGTGCCTTTTTAGACATAGGGCCTCCATTCCCTAGTCGCCTTTTGCCAACATTAGGGCTCCAATCCCTGAGTTGTGCCTTTTTAGACATAGGGCCTCCATTCCCTAGTCGCCTTTTGCCAACATTAGGGCTCCAATCCCTGAGTTGTGCCTTTTTAGACATAGGGCCTCCATTCCCTAGTCGCCTTTTGCCAACATTAGGGCTCCAATCCCTGAGTTGTGCCTTTTTAGACATAGGGCCTCCATTCCCTAGTCGCCTTTTGCCAACATTAGGGCTCCAATCCCTGAGTTGTGCTTTTTAGACATAGGGCCTCCATTCCCTAGTCGCCTTTTGCCAACATTAGGGCTCCAATCCCTGAGTTGTGCCTTTTTAGACATAGGGCCTCCATTCCCTAGTCGCCTTTTGCCAACATTAGGGCTCCAATCCCTGAGTTGTGCCTTTTTAGACATAGGGCCTCCATTCCCTAGTCGCCTTTTGCCAACATTAGGGCTCCAATCCCTGAGTTGTGCCTTTTTAGACATAGGGCCTCCATTCCCTAGTCGCCTTTTGCCAACATTAGGGCTCCAATCCCTGAGTTGTGCCTTTTTAGACATAGGGCCTCCATTCCCTAGTCGCCTTTTGCCAACATTAGGGCTCCAATCCCTGAGTTGTGCCTTTTTAGACATAGGGCCTCCATTCCCTAGTCGCCTTTTGCCAACATTAGGGCTCCAATCCCTGAGTTGTGCCTTTTTAGACATAGGGCCTCCATTCCCTAGTCGCCTTTTGCCAACATTAGGGCTCCAATCCCTGAGTTGTGCCTTTTTAGACATAGGGCCTCCATTCCCTAGTCGCCTTTTGCCAACATTAGGGCTCCAATCCCTGAGTTGTGCCTTTTTAGACATAGGGCCTCCATTCCCTAGTCGCCTTTTGCCAACATTAGGGCTCCAATCCCTGAGTTGTGCCTTTTTAGACATAGGGCCTCCATTCCCTAGTCGCCTTTTGCCAACATTAGGGCTCCAATCCCTGAGTTGTGCCTTTTTAGACATAGGGCCTCCATTCCCTAGTCGCCTTTTGCCAACATTAGGGCTCCAATCCCTGAGTTGTGCCTTTTTAGACATAGGGCCTCCATTCCCTAGTCGCCTTTTGCCAACATTAGGGCTCCAATCCCTGAGTTGTGCCTTTTTAGACATAGGGCCTCCATTCCCTAGTCGCCTTTTGCCAACATTAGGGCTCCAATCCCTGAGTTGTGCCTTTTTAGACATAGGGCCTCCATTCCCTAGTCGCCTTTTGCCAACATTAGGGCTCCAATCCCTGAGTTGTGCCTTTTTAGACATAGGGCCTCCATTCCCTAGTCGCCTTTTGCCAACATTAGGGCTCCAATCCCTGAGTTGTGCCTTTTTAGACATAGGGCCTCCATTCCCTAGTCGCCTTTTGCCAACATTAGGGCTCCAATCCCTGAGTTGTGCCTTTTTAGACATAGGGCCTCCATTCCCTAGTCGCCTTTTGCCAACATTAGGGCTCCAATCCCTGAGTTGTGCCTTTTTAGACATAGGGCCTCCATTCCCTAGTCGCCTTTTGCCAACATTAGGGCTCCAATCCCTGAGTTGTGCCTTTTTAGACATAGGGCCTCCATTCCCTAGTCGCCTTTTGCCAACATTAGGGCTCCAATCCCTGAGTTGTGCCTTTTTAGACATAGGGCCTCCATTCCCTAGTCGCCTTTTGCCAACATTAGGGCTCCAATCCCTGAGTTGTGCCTTTTTAGACATAGGGCCTCCATTCCCTAGTCGCCTTTTGCCAACATTAGGGCTCCAATCCCTGAGTTGTGCCTTTTTAGACATAGGGCCTCCATTCCCTAGTCGCCTTTTGCCAACATTAGGGCTCCAATCCCTGAGTTGTGCCTTTTTAGACATAGGGCCTCCATTCCCTAGTCGCCTTTTGCCAACATTAGGGCTCCAATCCCTGAGTTGTGCCTTTTTAGACATAGGGCCTCCATTCCCTAGTCGCCTTTTGCCAACATTAGGGCTCCAATCCCTGAGTTGTGCCTTTTTAGACATAGGGCCTCCATTCCCTAGTCGCCTTTTGCCAACATTAGGGCTCCAATCCCTGAGTTGTGCCTTTTTAGACATAGGGCCTCCATTCCCTAGTCGCCTTTTGCCAACATTAGGGCTCCAATCCCTGAGTTGTGCCTTTTTAGACATAGGGCCTCCATTCCCTAGTCGCCTTTTGCCAACATTAGGGCTCCAATCCCTGAGTTGAGCTTTTTAGACATAGGGCCTGCATTCCCTAGTCGCCTTTTGCCAACATTAGGGCTGCAATCCCTGAGTTGAGTTTTTAGACACAGGGCCTCCATTCTCTAGTCGCCTTTTTGCCAACATTAGGGTTCCAATCCTTGAGTTGAGCTTTTTAGACATACGGCCTTCATTCCCTAGTCGCCTTTTGCCAACATTAGAGCTCCAATCCCTGAGTTGAGCTTTTTAGACATAGGGCCTCCATTCCCTAGTTGCCTTTTGCCAACATTAGGGCTCCAATCCCTGAGTTGAGATTTTTAGACATAGGGCCTCCAT
>NW_017682567.1:5399-5684 GCF_001879085.1 Nicotiana attenuata | reverse complement strand
GGCCTCCATTCCCTAGTCGCCTTTTGCCAACATTAAGGCTAAAATCCCTAGGTTGTGCCTTTTTAGACATAGGGCCTCCATTCCCTAGTCGCCTTTTGCCAACATTAGGGCTCCAATCCCTGAGTTTTGCCTTTTATACATGGGGCCTCCATTCCCTTGTCGTCTTTTTCCAACATTAGGGCTCCAATTCCTGAGTTGAACCTTTTAGACATAGGGCCCCCATTCCCTAGTCGCCTTTGTCCAACATTAGGGCTCCAATCCCTGAGTTGTACCTTTTAGAGATAG
>NW_017682567.1:0-428 GCF_001879085.1 Nicotiana attenuata | reverse complement strand
TTTTGCCAACATTAGGGCTCCAATCCCTGAGTTGAGCCTTTTTAGACATAGGACCTCGATTCCCTAGTCGCCTTTTGCCAACATTATGGCTCCAATCCCTGAGTTGAGCCTTATTGGACATAGGGCCTCCATTCCCTAGTCGCCTTTTGCCAACATTAGGGCTCCAATCCCTGAGTTGTGCCTTTTAGACATAGGGCCTCTTTTCTCTAGTCTCCTTTTGCCAACATTAGGGCTCCCATCCCAGAGTTGTGCCTTTTTAGACATAGGGCCTCCATTCCCTAGTCGCCTTTTGCCAACATTAAGGCTCCAATCCCTAAGTTGTGCCTTTTTAGACATAGGGCCTCCATTCCCTAGTCACTTTTTGCCAACATTAGGGCTCCAACTCCTGAGTTGCGCCTTTTTAGACATAGGGCTTCCATTCCCTAGTC
>NW_017682566.1:7342-9681 GCF_001879085.1 Nicotiana attenuata | reverse complement strand
TTCTATTGTAGATAAAGAGATGTCGTTATATTCTTCTCTTTATTTTTTTCAGCCCACCATCTTTTTGTTTCCCCAATTCTCTCTTTCTCTCTTTCTCTCTCTACATTTTTCACGGTCGAACGAAATTTGCCTAGTGAGGATTTGCTCAATTCATGTAGAAAATATTGAAGTGTTGTTTGGTTGAGAAGAAATAAAAATTAGATTTTGCGAAAAGAAACTTTGAACTCTATCTCTTCTATTTTATTGGGTAAGTATAACATACAATCATAAACCATGTGTCACTGTTTAGACAAAATCGTCGCAATTCAAATAACAATGCACTACATTTGTGGAAAACCAACAGCCCTTATTTATGAAAACAAAAAAGGAGTTAACATAAAGGTAAATGAAACAATATTAGTACTTCTGCTACTCCACTTTTCAGTTTTTGCTTTTTCTATATTTCACGTCAGTATTCTATTCCTTTGATTTGATGAGTAGTTGATTCTTGGCATTTCTTGCACTATAACGTGGCATGGTTTTCTTTCATTGACGTGTAAAGGAAAATGAAACCGAAATTAAAGATTGAACCATAATTTATTACCATCATTTTTTCTTTTCCTTGCTTCTAATTTATTCATTTTATACGTAACTAATAGCTGGTAGGGATAATTGTTACATGTTGTTTCATAATATATCGCATTGTATTGTACTGTATTGTATTTGTTAGAATGTTAAATTACTGTGAAATTGAGCTAAATCTAACACATGCAATGATCAAAGTAAGCTTATGAACTAGAGAGAGAAACTAGAGAGAAGGAGGAGAGGAACTTCATTTCACTATAACATTATGCATTTATAGCTATAAAATATATTGTAGCTAAATATAAAAATTTCCGTAGCTAAACACTTTAGCCACGAACTTTTTTCCCGTAGCATTCGTAGCAAGAAGTGACGTAACTAAAAGTTAGCTACAAACTTTACATGACCCATGGCTAAGGACTAATACTTATTGCTATGGAAATTTTCTGTGTTCTAGCTGTGATGATAATACATTCTTGCCACGGAAAAGATGATTGTAGCAATAATTTTATTCTTTTGCCACGATAAATAAAATGTATAGCTATATTTATTTTGTAGCTACAAAGTGTTGTATTGTAGCAAAATATTAAATTTATTTGCCACGTAACTTTAAATTTTGTGGCTATTTCTATAGCTTAGTTTCGTAGCAATAGTACTCGTATTCAGCTACAGATGAAAAATTCATAGCAATGAATTGAAGTATTTGCCGCAAATATTTTCTTATCGTAGCTAAAAATTCATACTTTTAGCCATGAAATAATCTTATTATAGCAAATATTTTCTTTGTTTGCTACGAAAAGTAAAAATATGTAACCATGTTCGTGATACGTAGCAATTATAGATATATATATGTTTAGCTACAAATTAAAAATACATAGCTAAATTCTATACTTTTTTGCCACGAAACACAAAATTGTTGCAAAAGATCTTCTTCATTTGCTATGAAACTAAAATTTATAGCCATGTTTAATTGTATATATGTTTTGCTACGGTTCAAAAATTCATAGCTACTAATTGAGAATTTTGCCTCGAATACTATTAGCCACAATAATTCATATAATGCAGGCAAGAAACTATTTTTGGCATGAAATATACCTTCAATTGTAATTATCTAATAAATGCGATATTAAAAAAAATGTTCAACAATATCATTCAAAATAGTGGAATATTATTTTACTCAAACATATCAATATGCTTCTACAAAAGAAATAGTAATTATTCATGTTCCCGTCAATCTTGATGCTTTCAGCACTACTCTACAACCCGCAACAACAATTAGAAATATATATAAAAAAATAGTACAACAAAGTATTTTTGCTGAGAAAAATAAATTTTACTTGTTAATAAGAATAATTTTTTGTAAGGATGATATAAAAATATATTCGTAAATAGTGTAATAAGTTACTTACGATTTGATTTGCATCATTTGGCTGTCGATTTTGAGCTGCAAGCATCATTTGGAATCTTTTTTCCCATCGTTTTTCAATCTCCACTAATTTATTATCAGTTTCTTTCTTGATTTCTTCAACTTTTTCATCAGCTTCCCTTATAACTTCTTCGATTTGTTTCTTAGCTTCCCTTTTAACTTCCTCCACACGCTCATTTGCTTCTTTTCTGGCATTTCTACTTGCTTTATAAGCTGTATCTTTGTTGGTCTACCTCCAAAATATTCACTGATATTCTTTCAGGGACCGTATGCTCGAAGATATCCATTTTTTTCTACCCCAAGTACTTTCTCAAAGATATCATCATCATTTAAAGAAATTTCTCCTTCTTTT
>NW_017682566.1:2823-6059 GCF_001879085.1 Nicotiana attenuata | reverse complement strand
CTGGTTTTACTTTTCAAAATGTTAAGGGCCTACATTTATAGATTACATAAATATACTTCAAGTAAAATATCAAAGAATTGACAAAGATCAATAAATGTAAAAAGATACCTGTTGAATTTGTTGATTCTATGTTCTTCCACAACCGTTTCACTCACTTGTTCAGACAAGTTCTCGTTAGAACTATTTTCTCTGAGAAAAGAACTCATGAAAATATTATTTTTTCGGAGTGTATAAATATCAATTGATTTATCCTTATGCTTCTCGTAACTAAGAAGCATATTCTTAACATCTGAATCGTCACGACATTCCACTAACCCATCACAATCACTGATAAGTCTATCACCTCTCAAATAAGCAAACTTATCTCCCTGAATATTGAAGTTACATAACTTTTTCATTTCATCAAGCAGATCAAAGAAAGCTATGAAATCAATATCAATGTTTGCTTTCACCAACTGACCACTTACATATTTTCTCGAAGGAGAAAATATAAAATGGCCACCATAATGGAAGCTAAATTCCAATTCTCTGGTCATATTCATGTTTCCTAGAAAATTCATAATATAAGTTAGCTAGATGATTAAACAAATACAAAATATTGTTTAATTGAAAAGGAATAAATAAAGAATTCAATATTTTATAAAAGCTTATTGCAATTACCCGAATAAACAACTTCTTCTATAAGTTGTGTGAGCAAATCTTCTGTAACAGATGCTTTCTTGGAACTTTTCGAAGGTTCCGTCTCATGATCATCAGTCAATCGATTATTTCTTTTTCGAAGACCATTTCTACCCATGTCTGATTATAAACAAGTATTTGTAAGACATCAATATATTTTCAATAATTCCCAGTAATAGAACCAGACCGAAATACCCACAAGAAAGGCTGCGGACTATTCACTAGGTCCCAAGCTATTTCCATATCAGTAATTGAAGCAAAGTGTAAAACTATTTATAATTAAGTAGAAACTCAAGATGCAATGTTATCAAACTATAACTTTTTTAATGTTAAAAATAAACTGAATGAAAAACTCAATTAGTATAATGATCATAAGTTCAAACTAAAATATTATTCAAGTTGCTTAGTGTGCTAACCGAAACCCATCACGGCTTTAGATTAAAGAGAATTAGATTAATGAGTAAACAAGTTTGAGAAAAATTACACTAGTTGATCAATCATTAATATAAAGTGCAAAAAATATCCATGTATCCATGTATTTTCTCGTCTCTGTTAAAGTGCAAAAAATAAGGTTTCTAGCAAAGAAAAGAACGTAAAAGTAAAATGAGTTCGTAATACTACAATCAAAGAAGCTTAAAGGAGAAAGTAAAGAAATTCTTAAGGTTTCTAGCAAAGAAAACGGATCAGATTGAATATGCGTACCTTTGATGCAAGGAAGAGGCGTACCCCTTTGCTCCTCAATTCTGATAGCTTTTAGTATTTTAGGGTTTTTATTCTTTTAGTTTATGTTTGGCTCACTGGTGTCTCTAATAGGAAAAGAAGCTGTGATTTAGGCACAAAAAATTAGAGGGAAATAATTTGGAGGGAACTTTTTTCTTTTGGTAAAATCGTATTTTATTTTTCAAGTTGTAAATTCATGTTTCCCTCGTCCTAAAATCAGACCAACAAAAAGAAGTTAGATAAGAATATTATTAATATAAACATATTTTTATTCCATATAATTTAATTATATTTATCTATTTTAGTTTGTAACTTATTACTATAACTATATTTTATTAACATAACTAGTCTCGAAGCACTTGATCAAGATAAAGCTTGAGTGGTACTTAGTGAAAGTTTTATTTAAATTCGATACATTAATTAATAAATATTAATTAGAGATGATCACCTTATTTATTTGTAGTATATGTGAAACTTACTGGTAATCTAGTAAGCTCCTGCAAAATTAGGTCGAATAGAACGATGAACACCTCTAATTACACTAAAAGGTATTGTTTTGATTAAAAAAAAGGTCCGAGTAACATAATTATTCTCGAAGCATGCATTTGTTAGGATAAATCTTGAGCGATGCTTGGTGAAGTTTTTGTAACGACCCGGCCGGTCGTTTCGAGAGTTATAGCCCCGTTCCCCTATTTTTTGCTTCTTTTGTGTCGCTATAGCTGTATTATGACTTACCGGGTTAGTTGGTTCGGGTCCGGAGTGGTTTTGGAGTGAATTGAGTCACTTAGTCTCTTAAGTTTGATATCGGGGTCGGAATGGAATTCCGGAAGTTGGAGTAGGTTCGTGGTGTCATTCTGACTTGTGTGTAATATTTGAGGTCATTCGGACGTGATTTGATAGGTTTCGGTGTCGACTAGTGACACCCAATGTCGGGTTTTCTTTTCCGCACTTTTGTTTTGATTTGAACTTCTTATGAAGATTTTATATTAAATGTCTTTGGGATTATCTTGAAAATGAAAATATGGTTTTGTTTTGGTAATGTGTCGGCTTGCCTAGTACCAAGATAGGTGCCATCACGACATGGTTAGTTTTTGGGTCGTGACTGTTTTATTTAAATTCGAGATACGAGTTAATCAATGTTATCACCTTACTTATTTAAATTATCTTATGAGTAAGATCGTGTCGAACTGAGTGATGTACACTTCTAATTAACCTAAAAAGTATTGTTTCAATAAACGAATCAAAAGCACTTGATCAAGATAGATTTTGAGCGATACTTGGTGAAATTTTTATTTAAACTTGATATAATTGTTAATCAAACTCAATTAGAGATACTGTGAAATTAAGTCAAAAGAATACCTCTAATTACCCTAAATGATTTTGTTTCGATAGAACACGTCGGAGTAAAATAACTATCTCGAAGTATTTGATCATGATAGAACTTGAGCGATGCTTGGTAAAGTTTTATTTAAATTAATATAATAGTTAATCATTAATAATTCCATATTATCACTCTATTTATTTTAATTATATGTGAAACTTACAAGTAGTTAAGATAGTAAGCTCCTGCAAATTTGGATCGAATTGAACGATGAACACCATAAATTACATTAAAAGGTATTATTTCGGTAGAACATGTCCACCCAAAATAACTATTCTCAAAGTACTTGATCGTGGTGAAGCTTGAGCGAACTTGATAAAGCTTTATTTAAATTCGATAAAAGAGTTTATCAATGTTAATTAGAGATTATCATCCTATTTATTTAAATTATATTAGAAACTTACAAGTAAGATCCTGTAAAACTGGATTGAACTAAACGATGAACACCTCTAATTAC
>NW_017682566.1:0-607 GCF_001879085.1 Nicotiana attenuata | reverse complement strand
AACTTGTGCCTATAGTCTCTGTAGAGGTCACTCATATGACCAAGTATTGCACCTTTTCTTCCCTCGGAGACATCAAACTTAAACTTTTCCTATAAAAAATAAAATATACCATTATAAAAGTTAGAAGTAGTGATTTAAAACCAAACTTGCTTAGTATCTCAGATTGTCAATCCATCAAAATTAAAAAGAAAAAACTTTATTAGTTTACTAATTTTCTTACCAAGATAATGTCCCACATGTGGTCGATCCTATCTTACTCTATTTCTTTCCAACCATTTACTTTTAATGGGCAACAAGTTCGGCTTCTCACTGTTTGACCCAAAAACCAAGTGAAATCGGTTGCATTCTCACCAATAGCTTGGTGATCTTCATCAAATTGAACGATCAATTTTTTGTCCTTCTTGTAAATTGATTATATTCACGCATCATGTAGGCCCTCTGGTTTTTCTTTTCAAAATGTTAGGGCCTACATTTATAGATTACATAAATATACTTCAAGTAAAAATATCAAAAAGAAATTGAACAAAAGAATCAAATAAAATGAAAAAAAGAAATAACCTGTTGAAATTTGTTGATTCATGTTCTTCCACAACCGTTTCACTCACTT
>NW_017682565.1:9050-9682 GCF_001879085.1 Nicotiana attenuata | reverse complement strand
ATGAAAAATTGCGGAAGAAAGTCCAACTTAAATATTTTAAAGTGTGGGGGTGCTTAGCTAAAGGGCAACTTCCTAAACCCAAAGGGTAAAGATCAGACGCGAAATTATTGATTGTGTTTTCATAGGATATGCAACAAATACTAAGGCATATCATTTTCTGGTTCATAAATTAGGAAATTCCTACATTCATATTAATACGGTAATCGAATCAAATAATGTTGAATTTTTTGAAAATATTTTTCCATATAAAAAAGAATATGAGTCATCTAGTGAAATATCTAAGGGACCTCGGTAAAAAGCAATGGAAAGTACACCTAATGAGGTGAATCCAAGATGTAGTAAACATCAAAGGATAACCGCTTGTGGATTTAGTTTAGGTTGATCTAGTGATCCAATTTGCATCACTGTACCCCTCAGTTTCGTTGAAAGTGGCCAATTTGAGATAAAATACGGGTCGAGCGATACTACCAGATATTTATGGACTAGTACCATACAAGGTACCTTATGGCCGTGATAATATGATGTATAAAGTATATTAAAAATAAGTAGTATTTTAGGTAATTTGAGATAATTCTAAAACATATAGGTAACTGGTTAATTACCGGGTAACGGGACAGTTACCCATTTAACTA
>NW_017682565.1:0-6153 GCF_001879085.1 Nicotiana attenuata | reverse complement strand
AACCTTTATGTGTTTGTCTGTCTTATTTACCTGTCATTTACCTGTTTAGTTGTGTAATTGTGCCCGAGGGGCATATTCTTTATGCTTATCTGTTCTAGTTGCTTTGCATTCAATTGCTTAACTGTTGAAAAGCCATTTTTGAAGAAGTTTAAACTGAGCTAAGACGCTTTAAGAGATTTCACAGCTTCATTGCTTTCTTACTGGTTTTGTACTAATTCTATACAGCATGTTGATGCATTTTTCGTGATTTCTTATCACTCAGTCTTTATTTATGATTATTACTCACTGAGTTGGAAGTACTCACTTTACTCCCTGCACCTTGTGTGCAGATTCAGGTATTTTTTGAACCCGGTAGCGGGTATTGGATGATCGGAGGCAGAGTCATCGGAGTTTAGCAAGGTAGCTGTCGGCGTTCGCAGCACTGCTTTTCTCCCTCCTTATTCTATTAGTCTGTACTTAGTACATTTCAGACTTTGTCAGTGGTATTTAGACCTTAGTAGATGCTCATGACTAGTGACACCCTGGTTTGGGCTGTGTTTGGGTTGTACTTCCGCATTGTTATGATATTGTCTGCTACTTAGTACTATTAAATCATGTTTTAGCCTGTTTTATTGTTGTTTAGCTGTTTAACTTCGAATTGGAAATGTGTCGGCTGGCCTTGTCTTCACGAGAGGCGCCATCACGACCGGGTTTGGGTTTAGGGTCGTGACAAGTTGGTATCAGAGCCTAGGTTACATAGGTCTTACGAGTCATGAGCAGGTTTAGTAGAGTCTCGCGGATCGGTACGGAGACGTCTGTATTTATCCTCGAGAGGCTGCATAACCTTTAGGAAATCTCCATATTCTTGAAATTCTTATCGTGCGTCCTTAATTCCGCTTGAAATACAACTCTTTGAACTCCTTCCACGCATTCGTATGCGCGAACGAGCGCTCAGTATCAGATGTGCATTGATGGCTTGTGATTCCCTGATTGAGGGGCGAGATGTGATCTCTATGTGCTGATGTTGGGTCAGTCTGGAGGACTCGAGGCCGGGTTTTTCTGCCTATAGCTTGAGCATCGAGGTGCTGATTATGTGAGCACGTGTTTCTGGATCTAAATGTTTTGTTGTGTCCCTATTAAGGGGAGTAATTACTGAATAGTTACGTGATGAGGGTGATGTGACTGCGAGATATATCCGTATGATTTGGAAGTGATGAGAAGGGTCTGCTGGAGGATAGAAGAACTATTAGGTGCTTGATTTCCATCTTGATTTGAGGTATAGCCCGAGTTATGGGTGTGTGATGAATCCTTTCATGTTTTCTAGTTGGGAGTGAAGTAAATTTCGTGTTGCGGTATGAGTTCAGACTCAAGAAGATTAAGTGACTGCGCGATGAATATGACGGTGGAAAGTATACAGAAATGCCAGTTTGAGGCAAAGCAGGTGGGTTATCTTCTGCGGAATGCTCTGAGTTTGTGTGATCCTTATGTTGTCTGTTAGAAGATCTCAATGTCAAGTGAAAGATATATGTTGTAATTTGAATCTGGGTCGCTTAAGGGAATGGGTTTAATTGTTACGAGAGTAAATGCGAGAGTTGCAGAAGATATGAAGTACCAGATAGTCTGTGTTCCACGAGCTTAAGAAGGATAAAGTTAATCTCACTATGGTATTATGGCAGCAATAAAGTATATGCGTTATGAGTTATGGTGTGTGTTTTGATCTATGGCTTCGAGCCAAGTGGGGGAGCTTGCTATTGATTAGCTGATTGCACGGTTATGTGCTATGTTGATTCTAGTTTGAGGCGTGTTGGTGAATCAGTTATGGTTTGCGGAGATAGAGCCCGAGGATGGCTCGAGTAAAGGAATTTTTTTGACTAAGGTAAGGTTATATCATGCTTCATGGGTGTTTGAGAATCACGGAATGTCTTGAGTTGTTGTTGATAAAGAATGCTCGGTGCATAGGAGAGGAAAGTGTCTTGGTTGCATCAAGGTAAGGTTATATACTGCAGTGTCAGAAGTGCTAATGAGGCACAGTTTGTTCGGTTCTTTTGATCGGGCTAATTGCAGTTTGGGTAGAGTGGATGACTCTAGAGAATGATTCTAATGCATTCTAGGTTTTACATGTAATAATTGGAGATTTTCAGGTGTATAATTTGGCTAGAAACTGAGGTTTGCGCTGGAGGGTGTCAAGAATTGAGTCATTTCTATATCAATTACGGGATTTTATACATTAGTATTAGGAAAATAATGTCTTCAGATTTGCAGGAAGTCTTTTCAGGGTAGGTATTCTGAATGTGGTGCTTTTGGGAACATTTGAAAGAGAATTCAACGGGTTGTGAGCCTTAGACTATATGGTATTATGCTTGGGTCTCGTGTGGCGAGTCTGGGTTGAGGAATTGTGATATTTTAGCAAGAATGAGTATCAAGTTGAAGGAAAATCAGAAGGAACTCGGATAGATGGGATAGCTTGGTAGTAGGCCAAATCGGTATGGTAAGGATATGATCAGTTCTTTGGATGCTTATGAGGTAATGAGTTTATACAGGTGTTTTGCGACAATGCTCTTGGGTCTTGATGGCCTGTGTAGCCTAGTTGAGTCAGAAGGATTCAGTCCTGACGGTTTAGTTTTGTGCAAGTGGAATATGGAAAGTTCTTGACTAAGTTGAGTACGTAGATGTTTGTGGCTCGGAAGGGAGATGAAATTCTCATGTTATTTTAGGATGGTTTGGTATATGCGATATGCGTGGAGGATTGAGATTTGCGTGTGTAAGGTTACGGTTCAGTTCTGAACAGGAGGTCATAAAATTCTTAGGCAGCACGGGCAGTTTCAGATAATTAGAGAAATGAGCTTCAGATGATTAGGTGAATGATCTTCAGATGATTAAGGAAATGGTATTGCTAAATGGGGTGATCTGACGAGGGTATATGTTTCAGAAAAAGGCAATGTGATTAAGTTGATGGTACTTCATTAGTATTGCGGCACTTTCTTGTTGGATCGACTGCTGACATTCGGGTTTGCTTGGTGGTCGGAAGAATCATAAGAGTATCTCTCGTGGGAATGATTGGGTATTAGAGGTGTGTTGAATACTCGGACGGTGGAATTGGGATCGAATATGGTGATTCGTGTGTTGTACGGAGTTGGAGACTGGGAGTTCTCATATTCAGGCTATGTTGTGGTTGTGGGGTGTATCGGCACTGTTTAGTGACTATCGGGGTGTGGAGACCCGAGTGGATCTTTTGCTACTTGGTATGTTAGATTTTGGATGTAATATTGGGTATAGACTGGTTGTCGCAGTGTTGTGTCGTTCTGAGCTATTGCGCTAAGGCGGCAAGGTTGGCTACGCCGGGAATGCCACGGATTGAGTGGCGAGGTTCAAAGGATTATGTTCTTAGTAGGGTGGTTTTATATTTCGTAGACCCAGTGGATGGCTGGGAAGGATTGTCCTTCTTATTTGAGCTTTCGTGATGGATCTTAGTGTAGAGACTCCTACCATTGATTCAATTCCGGTGGTGAGGGACTTTTCGGATGTGTTCTTGTGGCCGGGCATGTCGCCGGGCAAGATTGTTGATTTCGGTATTGATTTGGTTCCGGCATCGTATCATATGGCACCGTCAAAGTAAAAGGAGTTGAAGGAGCAGCTTCAGGAACTCCTTGATAAGGGGTCCGTTGGCAGGCCAATGTGGATGTGTGTTCTAACTTGAGTCGGCTTGGTTGGCTCCGAGTTGTAATGTTGAGGGATGTGTTGATTCGATTGTTATTGAGCTTATCAGTAATCTGGGGAGATCTATGAGTTACCTTTATGTGTTGCGAGGCGTTATGATTTGTTGGTTATAGGCACATATGGTGCGGTTCTATTGGGGTTTCATAGTGGAAGTCGAGCGGGGAGAGTAATTGGGTGTTGCTCGGTGAATGGCGTATCGGTTATGTCCTTTTGGATTGTGTGGTGTTATGCATTTGCTTCATCGTGGTTATGATGATTTGCTTTGGTTCTAGATATCAATTGCGTGTGGTCGTCAATTTCGAGCAAAGTGACTTGAGGTGTTTCATGTGGACCGGTGTTTGGATAGGGTCGCGCATTGCAGCGAAGTTATGTGGAGGTATGACCTAGTGGGTTAGATTCGTGTGTTCTGTTTCTATGATGTGAGATGGGTTCTCAGCCTTGTATTGTGGTGGTATTGGTGAGCTTGCGGTACAGCTCTTTCGTTCAAGTCGTCTTCATGATTTGAGTACATTCAGATTGTTGTTTATTGGTGCACGGATTGCACGAGTTGTGGCTTTAGATAGTATTGAGGTGTCATGTCACCAGAGTAGTGGTGTTGGAGTAGATGAGATCGTTGGGATCTGAAATGAGTACAAACTGATCCGATTCAGCATGAATGGTTAATATGAGAAATGGCTATGGCTTATTGCGTGTTTCACGTATCACTGGCAGTATATGAAAGTGACGGAATGAGACTTTAGTTGATATGAGGTTTTCTATCGATACTTGGTTGTTGTGTGCAGCTGCTGTGATTAGAAGTTATCGCTACCAGTGTTTGAGTTGTGTGGTATCATGTAATTTGCACCTGAGGTTACAGATACGGTTTGTTACAACTTGTTCGGGCTTATTCATAGTATGAATGTGAGATTCTGACCGTATTAAAGATTTAAAAAGTGGAAATGTGGTTCTATGGTTTATGGACTAGATTGGATTGCGAAATTTCCGTTACAATGTATTATCGGACCTATATGAGATAGGGTGACGTGGGATCACCCCCAGGTATGTGCATGGTAAGGTTATTCAGCGATTGGTTGGCTTTTGGAACAACTCTGGGCACGTTCGAGGACGAACGTATGTTTAAGTGGGGGAGGATGTAACGACCCGACCGGTCGTTTTGAGCTTTTGCACTTTGCTCGCCAGTTCTCGGGAATGACTTGCCCCATATGATGTATTAAGACTTATGTAAATTGTTGGCTTTGGTTTTCAGGATGATCAGAATGAACTTGGAAGAACAGTTCTCAGTTTGAAGCTTAAAATTTGAAAGGTTTGACCAAGATCTGACTTGTTAATATATGATCTCGGATTGGAATTTTTATGATTTGGTTAGCTCCATTAGGTGATTTGGGACTTAGGGGCGTGATCAGAATGTGTTTTGGAGGTCCGGTGTAGAATTAGGCTTGAATTGGCGAAAGTTAGTTTTTGGCGTTTTCCGGTTGATAGGTGAGATTTTGATGTAGGGGTCGGAATGGAATCCCGGAAGTTGCAGTAGCTTCGTTATGTCATTTGGGATATGTGTGCCAAATTTCAGGTCGTTCGGACTTGGTTTGATTGGGTTTTTGATCAAAAGCGGAACTTGGAAGATTTTAGAAACTTAAGCTTGAATCCGATGTGTTCTGGGTGATTTGATGTTGTTTGAGCTGTTTTGAAGATTGGTACAAGTTTGAATAAGGTATTAGGATATGTTGGTGCCTTTTGTTGAGGTCCCGGGGTCCTCGGGTGAGTTTCTGGTGGTCAATCGGATCATTTTGAAGTTGGAAAAATTGCAGAAGTTGCAAGTTCAGCTGTTGCAGGTTTTTACTCTTCACGTTCGCGAGTTGACCCTCGCGTTCGCGAAGAGTCAGTGAAGGTCAGTGGAAGATTAGCCTTCACATTCGCGAGCGAGGCTACGCGTTCGCGAAGGGCTGGATGCTCGTGCACCGCGTTCGCGAGATGGAAGTCGCGTTCGCGTAGTGTCTTTTTGGTCAGCTGGTCTGAGGTCGTGTTTGTTCTTCGCGTTTGCGAGAGAGGGTGTGCGATCGCGAAGGGTAAGGCTGAGGAACCATCGCGTTCGCGATGGTCATGTCGCGTTCGCATAGAGGAAAAATTTGGTCAAAGTAAGTTTGTGCTTCGCGAACGCGAGGGTTTGACCGCGTTCGCGAAGAAGGAAAATATGCCTGGGCAGAATGTTTTTAAGCTCGTCTTGTCCACGATTTTGGGGCTTATTTCCTCCATAGCTGATCGTTTTTGGAGATTTTCTGAAGGAGATTGAAGAGTGATTTAAGGGGGAAACGTTTGGAGATAAGATTCTCGGACTAGAACTCGATTATTATGTGAATTCCCACCTAGAAAATCATGAAATCTAAGCCTAAAATTGGAGAGCTAGGGCTTGAAATTGGAGACCAAACATTTGGGATTTGAAGGGTCATTTGTGGATGGATT
>NW_017682564.1:4894-9682 GCF_001879085.1 Nicotiana attenuata | reverse complement strand
ACTTATTTCTCAACTATCACATTCTTGTTCGAGCCAACGCTCCAAAATATACCAATCACAATTCTTCCTCAACCGTTCACATTATATGAAATTTATCAATTAAACAAGGAAGCTGTGTCGTATCATTCGAATTAAAAGCAATTAAGACTCACGGTCATGCTAGACTCCGGTGCATAGACAACCGTCACCATGTCTATACACCGTACTCCACATTTAGCAAGTAGCAAATAACATCCTAATCATATTCCCTCAAGCCAAAGTTAGAACAAACACTTACCTCGGTCCAAGAATAGCGATCAACTCTCTAATACCGCCTTTCCTCTACAATCCAACTCCGAAACAATGATATCTAGGCATAATTAGTTCAATAATATCAATAAGGGCTCAAAAACATAATCCCATAGCCTAGAAATGAAATTCCTATCATTCTTCCAAAAACACCAAAATTCGACACCGGTCTCACATGGTCCAAATACGAGGCTCGGCCCAAAACCCAATCACCCATAACCCCACGAGTTCAAATATAAAATTTATTTCAAGATTCGACCCCAAATTGAGGTTGAATCACCCAAAATCCCCAAAGCCCTAACTCTACCCAAAACCCCCATTTTCTACTTTGAATTCATGATTTAGGGCTAGGAAATTAGTGATTAGTGAAGAAAAAATGAAGGAATTAGGTGGGGAATTACTTACCCAAAAAGTCTTGGAAGAGGGGAGCTTCAATGGAGTCCTAAGGCTTGATGGAGAAGAGAGCTCGTGAGAAGAAATGAAGAATTCCCGAGCTACTGTTCTGTTTTTAACTTAAAAATTCGCTGGGCAAAATTGCCCTTCGCGTTCGCGGGAGAGGGCCGCGTTCGCGAAGGGTAAACTGGGTAAGCTATCGCGATCGCGTGGAGACAGACGCGAACGCGTAGAAGGAAATTGCTGGGGTCCAGGAACTGTTATACGCGAACGCGATAGGGGAAACGCGAACGCGCTGAAGGGAGTCTGGCAAGCTACGCGAATGCGGTCAAGTGTCCGCGAACGCGAAGAAGAAAAAGGGCTAAGCCCTCAGGGTCAGATGACTCTACGCGAACGCGAGGCGAGGGATGCGAACGCGATGAAGTAGAAGGCTAAAGCTACGCGAACGCGGAAGAGACCACGCGAACGCGAAGAAGAAAACACCTGCAACAGCTGGAACCAAAAACCTGCTACATTTCCTAAGTGTAAAAACACCCCGAACCACCTCCAATTCACTCCCGAGCCCTCGGGGCTCCTAACCAATCACACGCACTAACTCAATAACATCCTACGAACTTATTTGAGCGATCAAATCGCCAAAATAACATCAAAAATCATTGAATCAAGCCCCAAGATCATCATTTTCATTTCAAACTTCATAACTTCAAATTTTAGATATTTAGGTCCGAAACACGTCAAATGACATCCGATTTCGACCAAACTTTACAGAAAGAGCTTAACACATATTTAAGACTTGTACTGGGCGTCGGAACCAAAATACGAGCCCGATACCATAGTCTTTTGATCAATTTTTATTTCCATTTTCCTTAATAATTTCAGAAAAACAATTTCACAGAAAAATTCATTTCTCGGGCTCTCGACCTCGAAATTCGACTCCGGGCATATGCCCGAGTCCCATATTTTTCTACGGACCCTCCGGGACCGCCTAATCACGGGTCCGGGTCCGTTTACCAAAAATCTTGACCAAAGTCAATTTTAGCAATATTAATATCAAAATTCTTCAAATTTTTCACAAAGTTCACATATTTCAACATAAAAGCTTTCCGGCTTCGCGCCCGGACTGCGCACGCAAATCGAGGCAACTAAGCGAGATTTTCAAGGCCTCGGAAGCACGGAAAAGAGAGAAATCCGGTGATGACCCTTTGGGTCGTCACACTATATATATTACTTGTATTATTGAAAGAATAATTCATTATTCAAAGATATTGGTGAAATACTTTAATTAGGGATTGTGATTTTGCGATCGGCTTGTAAACATTGAAATGATATATGGAGTACGACGATTCTTCGTTCCTAATGATTCTTGTGATTTTCAATTTGTTTGTAATTATTTTATATCTTGTCCAGCCAACGTATCACACCCCTTCACTAATAGTTTTATCAATCCTTTTCAATAATGGAGATTGAATTCCACTATCATAGCCTCTTGATTGAGACGAAATTGCTCCACGATGCTTCTTCATCCAAAATGTTTCACTGGTAGAAGAAATCATATTCTTCACTTTTCCATTTTCGATTGCCTTGTGAAACTATTGTTGGCATGTGCTGGTTGGGAATGCACAAGTATAAACTTCATTTTTCAAAAACTTAATGAAATATCAACCAACTAGG
This sequence comes from Nicotiana attenuata, assembly GCF_001879085.1. Taxonomy (NCBI): domain Eukaryota; kingdom Viridiplantae; phylum Streptophyta; class Magnoliopsida; order Solanales; family Solanaceae; genus Nicotiana; species Nicotiana attenuata. The sequence continues at coordinate 7,330 of NW_017682564.1, read as the reverse complement.
GTTAAACCAAATATTTTATCTAACATATCTTAATGTGAATTAACTGGCGTGAAGAAGTTATCTTTTTAGTGCATCAGCAACATTCCAATACGGGTTTGTTCCCAGGTTTGGCACTCCAATTTATGTTTTTAATTTATTTTTTGTTTTGCTTAGGTTGAGATTGGGCATTATATATACACTTCACATGACTATTTTAGGCTGAAACCTATTGGATTCCTAAAGTGGTTCGGTGTATACGCCAATGGACAAGTCCCCTGTAATGCTTGGACTGAATTCTTTCATTAGTTCTTCAAAATGCTTTATGAATTTCTATTGTGAACATAAGATAGTATGATCAATTATTATCTTTGTATGTATAATGTATAGGTAAACAAAACAAAATGTGTGGTTTAACACATTGTGTTACCATTAAGATTTGGTTACTTTTCATCCCGACTTTATTCAGAAAATCTATTGGTTTTGCGATAAAAGAAATGTTATTTTTCCTATTTCATGGAAAAGACAGTCCAACAATGATGAGCACCAACTTCCAATAACTAATAAGAAAATTTAAAGCAAAAAAAAGACCAGTGGTCTTACTTGAGAAAAACTATGAACAAGCTTAATTTTTATGTTAGTATTTGTCGAAAAATTAAAGTATTATTGCTGGCGTGCCGATCTAACTATCAAATTAGTGGGTTTCTTTATATAAAATTAACTTATTCTAATATAGTATTCATAATTTCATTTGTATTATTGCATTTTTTTTAAAAATAAAGTTGCCCAGACAGTCATCTAGGTTGTGTTGTATTCAAAAAACCGCAAGAGGGGAGCTAGGCCTGACCTCACAAAATACAACGGTGATACAAAAGGGCAGGAGGTTCATATACATACACCCTCCTTCCTAAGACCTATGAACAAAATTAACTGACAAAGAAATTAGATTTTTCATACTTTGTCCTTATACTAGGAAGTTGCCATTTATCAAGGAGAAATGGACCTTTTGCATTGCTAGGCAATTCTTGAAATGAACGATACACCCTTCTCTGATTTGTGGTGGTAGCCAATTTAGCAAGACAATCTGCTACCTGATTCCCCTTTCTGAAACAATGCCTGACCGTAGCTTGATTTTGTTTAATAATGAGAGAAGCTCTGTCTATCACCTTTTTAGTCTTCATGTTGTTAGAGTTTCCATTCATGAGCATATCCACTATGATCTTTGAGTCCAGTTCAATAGAGAAATTAGTGTACCCATTCTGACTACACCATTTCCCTCCAAACTCTGCTGCTTGCGTTCATTATTCTGATCCATAATATTGCTAATGCTTTTATAGATTATCTATCTATATTCAATCAAAAAAGATGTCAACATATTATTCCAAACTACAGGTAAAAGTCAATTCTATTCAATTATATGTTATAGTTAAAATAATTCATAATTTTCGTAAATTTATATATCAACAATGCTGCTATTTTACTTAAATTTTTGTTTTAATAATATTGATATTATTTTTTAATACCTTGTATTACAAAAATCAGCATACACGTGCAACGCACGTGCCAAGAAACTAGTATAATTAAACTTGGTAACTATATTTTGGAAAATTTAGGCGTGTTAGATGTATGTTTAGGCCAGAGATACATATGTTCCATACACGCAAGAAACAAAATACGGCAAAACGATATCAAACAACAATAATAGGCAAATCATAGGTGTGTTGGGTGATACCCTTTTTTGCTTGAGCCCGACCGGGTTGGGTCCGGTCCGGGGCAAGTCGGGGCCATCGAACCCGACCTGGATGCAAGGTAGAACGACGGCCACGTCTACAACCGAGGTCGAGTCATTTCGAGACCGTTGCAGAGCTCGATATGAGTCACCACCGGATGGAGAAACACACAAGGTCGGAAGCCGGACTCGTAACGGATAACCAAGCGTCGCCGGATATCTCGCCCAAACGTGATTTTCTCAACCACTTCAGGCCATTAAGGCGTAATTACAGGGATCCACGATGTAATTAATTTACCTACCTTATTTTTACCCTTAATCAGAATGTATAAAAGGGGAGAAGACCCCATAAAGAGGGGACCGGGAAAAAACCATTACACTACAGCACCATCTCTCTAAATTCTTGTACGCTATCAAGCACAATTGTTCTAAGCAATATTATATTCTGCGATTATTTACTTTAACAGCAATTGTTGAGTCTTTATCTTTATTTTCCTCAACCTAAACCTTTTGTATCTTTTAGTTCACGGATCCTTAAAACCCCATATAAATTCAATTGTTATCCGGATTCTAGGGTAAACAGTTTGGCGCCCACCGTGGGGCTAAGGATATTAGTGAGCTCTTTGATACTCTTTCTTGACACATCACAATACACTGGTTCTTTGCAAAAGAGTCCATCTTACATTCAAATTACCAACTCATAGAATGGCACAATCAATCAACAACGAACT
>NW_017682564.1:0-3188 GCF_001879085.1 Nicotiana attenuata | reverse complement strand
CGGATCAGGGATTATGCACCAGAGGGAACACTGTGTTTTAGCAACGAGGAAATCGATGGACCAGCACAACCCCATAACGACGCTTTGGTAATATCCATGATGGTCCGAGACACTAAAGTCAAGCGTGTCTTGGTCGATCCCGGAAGCTCGGCTAACATAATTCGGTCATGGGTCGTCGAACAGTTGGGACTGACAGGGCAGATAATTTCTGAAGTGAGAGTATTGAATGGATTTAATATGGCTACGGAGACAACACGAGGGGAAATAACTTTAATGATCGACGTGGGCGGAGTTACGAAAGCGACCAAGTTCTGTGTTATTAAGGGCGATATGAGGTACAACGCCCTGCTCGGAAGACCTTGGATACACGACATCGGGGCCGTACCGTCCACGCTGCACCAAATGCTGAAATTCCCATCTGCCGAAGGGGTCATCACTGTGTACGGGGAGCAATGCGCCGCAAGAGAGATGTTCGCAGTAGATGAGGTGTCCAAGGCAAAATAGCAGTCAAAGTGTAAGCCTCCGGTAAAAGAGGCTGAACCAGAATCTACCTTCGGAGAAGACCTTTTCCTTCCCCGATCTTTCGTGACTCCGGATGAGTCCGATGCCACCAAATCAACAGTCGAAGAGCTGGAACAGATCCCTATTCGTTCGAGTGCGCCAGACCGAAAGGTATACCTGGGCTCGGGTTTAACTACCGAGCTCAGGAAAAATTTGCTTTCTTTTCTTACTGCTAACGAAGATGTATTTGCTTGGTCCCATTTGGATATGACAGGCATACCCCCGGAGGTCACGACTCACAAGTTGAGCACAGACCCAAAATTCCGGCCAGTCAAACAAAAGAGAAGGCCCCAATCCGAGGTCAAGCAGGCTTTCATCCACGAGGAGGTAACTAAGCTATTAAACATAGGGTCCATCCGGGAAGTTAAATACCCCGAATGGTTAGCCAACGTAGTTGTAGTACCCAAAAAGGGTAATAAATTAAGAATGTGTATAGATTATAAAGATCTAAATAAAGCTTGCCCCAAGGATTCCTTTCCTTTGCCTAACATCGATCGAATGATCGATGCCACGGCCGGCCACGAGACGCTAAGTTTTCTCGACGCCTATTCCGGATATAACCAGATCCGGATGGATAAGGACGATCAGGAAAAAACGTCCTTCATCACTAAGTATGGCACTTACTGCTATAACGTGATGCCCTTCGGGTTAAAGAACGCCGGGGCCACCTACCAACGCCTAGTTAACAAGATGTTCGAGAATCAATTAGGCAAAACCATGGAAGTTTATATTGATGATATGTTAGTTAAATCCCTGCGCGCAGAGGAACATCTTAGCCATTTGCAGGAAACTTTTGCTATATTAAAGCAATATAACATGAAGCTGAACCCGGAGAAATGCGCGTTCGGGGTCGGATACGGAAAGTTCCTGGGATTTATGGTGTCCAATAGGGGAATCGAGATCAATCCGGATAAGATTAAGGCAATCGAGGACATAAAGATTGTCGATAACGTAAAGGCCGTCCAACGGCTCACCGGGCGCATAGCCGCTCTAGGCCGATTCATATCCCGATCCTCGGATAGGAGCCATCAATTTTTCAATCTTCTAAAGAAGAAGAATGATTTCACGTGGGGACCAGAATGCCAGCACGCCCTAGAGGAACTCAAAAGGTACCTTTCTAATCCACCTTTGTTGCATACTCCGAAAATCGGAGAGCCTCTATACCTATACTTGGCCGTATCGGAAGTAGCCGTCAGTGGGGTCCTAGTTAGGGAAGAACAGGGCACCCAGTTCCCCATCTACTACGTAAGTAGGACACTAGGGGAAGCGGAAACGAAGTATCCTCACCTAGAAAAATTGGCATTAGCCCTAATTAGTGCCTCAAGAAAATTGAAGCCATACTTCCAAAGTCACCCCATACATGTTGTAACTACATACCCATTAAGAAATGTCATGCATAAGCCCGAATTGTCCGGCCGGCTGGCCAAGTGGGCCATAGAGGTTAGCGAGTACGATATCCAATATCGACCTCGAACCTCGATTAAGTCGCAAGTATTGGCTGATTTTATCGCCGACTTCACTCCGACCCTTATTCCCCTGGCCGAAAAAGAGCTCCTGCTGAGCTCGGGAACTCCGTCCGGAGTATGGACATTGTTCACGGACGGAGCTTCGAACGTAAAGGGGTCGGGATTGGGGATCATACTAAAACCTCCTACCGGGGACGTCATTAGGCAGTCTATACGGACGAGGAGGTTGACTAACAATGAAGCCGAGTATGAGGCTATGATTGCAGGTTTAGAATTAGCCAGGAGCCTCGGCGCCGAAGTGATCGAAGCCAAGTGCGATTCTCTTCTTGTGGTAAATCAGACGAACAAAACGTTCGAGGCCAGGGAGAGCCGGATGCAACGGTATGTCGACAAACTCCAAAACACCTCTGCACAAATTCAAAGAATGGACTCTCCAACACATACCCCGAGATCAAAACAGCGAGGCCGATGCCCTCGCCAATCTGGGCTCGACAGTCGAGGACGACGAGCTCCAGTCCGAAAAGGTGGTACAGCTAATGAGGTCGGTCGTAGAAGAAGGGCACGCCGAGGTCAACTCAACTAGCCTTACTTGGGACTGGAGAAACAGGTATGTGGACTATCTAAAAACAGGAAAACTCCCACAGGACCCCAAAGAATCAAGGGCATTGAGAACAAAAGCGGCCCGTTTTTGTTTGGCCGAGGACGGAGTCTTATATAAAAGAACCTTCGGAGGACCACTCGCCATATGCCTTGGCCCCGGAGACACAGAGTACGTATTGAGGGAAATCCACGAAGGGTCATGTGGCAACCATTCAGGCGCGGATGCGTTGGTCCGAAAAATAATTCGAGCTGGATACTATTGGGTCAACATGGAACAGGACGTAAGGGAATTTGTACGAAGATGCGACAGGTGTCAAAGGCATGCGCCATTCATCCATCAGCCTGCTGAGCTGCTGCATTCGGTCATCTCCCCATGGCCTTTCATGAAGTGGGGAATGGACATAGTGGGCCCGCTGCCTCGAGCTCCAGGTAAGGCTCAATTTATTCTTTTGGTTACTGACTACTTCTCCAAATGGGTTGAAGCGCAGGCTTACAAAAAGGTTCGAGAGAAAGAAGTAATCGACTTCCTTTGGGACCACGTCGTGTGTCGGTTCGGGATGC
>NW_017682563.1:9466-9683 GCF_001879085.1 Nicotiana attenuata | reverse complement strand
TGGAGCCCTAATGTTGGCAAAAGGCGACTAGGGAATGGAGGCCCTATGTCTAAAAAGGCACAACTCAGGGATTGGAGACCTAATGTTGGCAAAAGGCGACTAGGGATTGGAAGCCCTATGTCTAAAAAGGCACAACTCAGGGATTGAAGCCCTAATGTTGGCAAAAGGTGACTAGGGAATGGAGGCCCTATGTCTAAAAAGGCAAAACTCAGGGATT
>NW_017682563.1:0-4489 GCF_001879085.1 Nicotiana attenuata | reverse complement strand
GCCCTAATGTTGGCAAAAGCCGACTAGGGAATGGAGGCCCTATGTCTAAAAAGGCATTACTCAGGGATTGGAGCCCTAATGTTGGAAAAAGGGACTAGGGAATGGAGGCCCTATGTCTAAAAAGGCACAACTCAGGGATTGGAGCCCTAATGATGGCAAAAAGCGACTAGGGAATGAAGGCCCTTTGTATAAAAAGGCACAACTCAGGGATTAGAGCCCTAATATTGGCAAAAGGCGACTAGGGAATGGAGGCCCTATGTCTAAAAGGCTCGACTCAGGGATTGGAGCCCTAATGTTGGCAAAAGGCGACTAGGGAATGGAGGCCCTATGTCTAAAAGGCACAACTCAGGGATTGGAGCCTAATGTTGGCAAAAGGCGACTAGGGAATGCAGGCCCTATGTCTAAAAAGGCTCAACTCAGGGATTGGAGCCCTAATGTTGGCAAAAGGCGACTAGGGAATGGAGGCCCTATGTCTAAAAAGGCACAACTCAGGGATTTGAGCCATAATGTTAGCTAATGGCGACTAGGGAATGGAGGCCCTATGTCTAAAAAGGCATAACTCACGGATTGGAGCCCTAATGTTGGCAAAATGCGACTAGGGAATGGAGGCCCTATGTCTAAAAAGGCACAACTCAGGGATTGGAGCCCTAATGTTTGCAAAAGACGACTAGGGAATGGANTTAAAGTCATAAACCAGTAAGGATCAATAAAATGTAAAGACAGTTATACAACCCAAAATAACGTCTACTACTGTGTGTGCCAGAACCTGGTGTCACAAGCTACGGGCAACTAGTAGAATATACACAAAATGAATAATGCCCTATCCTACTGTTTGAATCAGGATAGATAGAAAATAACAACAAAACAAAAAAATACAAGGAAGACTTCTTCGGCTGCGGATCGGCAAGAAGGGAGTGCAGCTCACCGTAGAAGTCCTAGATGCGCTCACTGATATACACCAGAGTGATGTCCGGATCCACCTGCCTCAAATCCTGTACATTTAAGTACAGAAGTGTAGCATGAGTACATAAACAATATGTACCCAGTAAGTATCCCGTCTAATCTCGAAGAAGTAGAGAGGAGAGGTCGACTCGATACTTACTAAGGTCAATTAATATATATGTATATAAGTATGATGTATTCAAATCATGGAATTTACAAGTATCAACAGTTTATGGCAAGTGGTATAAGTCAAGAACTTTACAGCATCAAGTTTATAATTTATCATATGAGATAATGGCAAAATAAAGCATGTATAGGCTTTTCCACAATTAACATGCGCACATAATACCGAGGCGACGACCCGATCCAATAGAAATAAACTGTGCACTTGCCGAGGGTCGACAGCGCGCCTATAGATGTATCTATTCATACCGAGGCGATCGGCCCGATCCACAAATAAGGATGAAATATCAAGTTCACACACATGGCACATAAATGGTCAAGAATACCAAATCAAACTTAATTAACTATACAGGTATGCTCCTATCCCCTTTTAAGTCTCTAGTACACGCTAGGTGTTCATAACAACGATTTAACATAAGAGATATATTTAATAGGCATGTTGTAGGTCCTAAGCTACCCGGACATTTATCATAGTAGTAGCTACGCACGGGCTCTCGTCACCTAACGCGTGCGTAGTCCCCGCATTTAGCAACAAACACTCAAACATTAATCCTAAGGGGACAATTCCCTCTTACGAGGTTAGAAAGGAGACTCACCTCGCTCCGAAGTGCACTTCCGATATCAAGAATAGGCCCAAACCCTCAATTCGTAGCCAAACGAGCACCAACTAATTAAAATAAGCAAGAACTAGTCAATAAGAGCTTACAAGGTTAAATTCTAATTGTTTAAGCAATTTCCTAACCATAAATACAAGTTTTCCTAATTTTCGACCCCGGGCCCACATACCCGGATTCCAATATTTTTCAAAGGAAGTTGTTCTCTATCACCTAAGGATCACAAATATATGGTTTCTAGTTCATTTCATGGTAAATTATAGGATTAAATCTTAGTTTTGACTAAACCCTAGGTCTAACTCTAATCTCTTGATTCTTATCGAATTTTAGTGTTAAATCTACCTAATGTTTATGTATTTGAACTAAAAGTGGGTGGGAATTACTTACCTTGCAATGATGTGTGGAAACTCTCTCTTTGAAACCCCCAAAATCGCCCAAGTGTGTAGTGAGAAATGAGAGAAATGAGTTTGGGTTCGTATTAATGAACCCTTCTGCCCCCAGTGATTTCCGCTTCTGCGGAAGGAATCCCGCTTCCGCGGGTTCCGCTTGTGCGGAAGTGAGCCGCTTGTGCGGAAAAGGCCAAGGGGACTGGGCCGCTTCTGCGGTCTAAACCTCGCTTCTGCGAGGCCGCTTAAGCGGAAAGGCCACCGCTTCTACGGTTCTGGGCCTGGGCGGATGGACCGCTTCTGCGGTCAGGGGTCCGCTCCTGCGGTTTCCCCTGGGCCTGGCCCCTTCCGCTTCTGCGATAAACGACCGTTTCTGCGGTCCAAGAGCCGCAGAAGCGGTTATGACAGAAGCAGCAGATGAGGCTTCTTCCTAAGTTTTCAACTTCACTCGAACCTCGACCATTTGACGCTCGAGGCTCCCGAGCCCCGCTCGAACATAGCGACAAGTCTGAAATCACAAGGCGGACCTACTCGAACCCTCGAAACACTCAAAACAACGCTAAATCGAGGAATCAACCCCCAAAACCAAATGAATCAATTCATTGAACTTCAAGTTCTTAATTCTCCTTCAACGGGTCAAAACGCCCTTAAACTACTCGGATGGACACCAAATTTTACGGGTAGGTCTTAACTGATATTTCGGACTTGTACCAAGTTTCGGAATTGAAATCCGAACCCGATACCTAGGAAAACAATGATTTCTTAGTTTATTTAAATCTTTGAAACTTTAACTTAACAATTTCACGAAAAAAATTCATTACTCGGGCTAGGGACCTCGGAATTCGATTCCGGGCATATGCCCAGGTCCCATATTTTTCCGCGGACCCTCAGAAATTGCCAAATCATGATTTCAGGTCCGTTTCCCCAAAATGTTGACCGAAGTCAAACTTGGCCTTTTTAAAGAAACTTAAAGAAACAACTAGGCTTATTCTTGCTCAAAACTTTTCTAACTTCCGAACCACCCGTCCCCGCAAGTCATAAATTAGCTAAAGCAAGTGCGGAAAGTATTATTGAAGGGAACGAGGTTTGGAAATGCAAAACGACCCGTCGGGTCGTTACATCAATAATAAAAGTTAAGATGGATCGTAATTCAGATGAGGCTTTACCTCTTAGATGACCCAAGCACTGCATTTTTTTTGTTTGCTTGGTGCTTAACAAAATTATTAGTTACCAAAAAATAATTTGGATTTTGAACACGTGAGAAATTTATTAGAAGCAGTTTCCTAGCATTAGCAAGAGGAATTGTTGCACCTGAAGGGAGGAGCTTTCTAAGTTCTTGAAAAATTACAAGATATAAATGCTTAAAATTCGGACTTACGCAGTTGTATCAAATAAGTGTGAGTACTAATTTAACTAGTATTAGTACCCGCGCGATGCGCTGACACAATTTATATCAAATTGTGATGTATGTTGTTTGAACTTTGAATCATGTGCAATTAACCTTAAACTAATCTTCTCAGATAAAAATTATACAATCATTAGATATTAATTAAGAAGCAGGATATGAAATTATTGTTCAAATATCACAATCGACAACCTATTTTTCCTATATCTATAGCAACCTAACCCCTTGATTCAAGTATTTGTATTTCGTTTCACTATCACTATTAAAGAATACAAACATATCATGTTGTGATCTGTCTTGTTTGAGCACATAAGAACATATTATTTTAACAAAATTCTTCCTATCACTTTGTTTTTATCTGAAAGTCAAATAACTCTTATTCATATATCACATTATTTTTACACAAATTCTTTTTTCTTTTTGTTCTTTATTTATAGTTATTGTATTATTTATTATTTAATATTATTATACTATCATATAATCTTTTATTAGCTTAACAATTAACCTAATATATTGCTTATTATCCTTTTAATAATCTTTAATAAATATAAATTTTTTATTCTTGAAATTTAATATATTTTATGCTTGTGTCCTCTTACTCGGAATTCTGTAATCATTTAAATCTATCAATAATATTTTTAAAGATAATTAATTATTTAATTTATTTATTTTTACATTAATTTAAAGTATAAGTCTATTATCTTTTTATACATTCTCTTCCCTACTATAAATTTAATTAGTTTTTATATTAATGTTTTGCCTATAACCAAAATAATATCATATTTTTATTTAAATTATAACTTTGAATTAATCTAAAATATTGATGCATAAGTTCTTTGATTATTATATTTTCACTGTCATTTTATTTCTTTACGTGATATTTCCAAAAAATTAAAAAATTATGAAGATAAAAAAAAACTCTCATCCCAAATTCAAATAATCTTATCATTCTATTTACA
>NW_017682562.1:7202-9684 GCF_001879085.1 Nicotiana attenuata | reverse complement strand
ATATGAGTAGTGGAATACATGGAAATGGTATTGATGGCTATGGAAGTTCATATAAATTGTTGTTGTTGTTCCTTGAGGGTCATTGTTGTTGTTTCTTGAGGATTGTTGTTGTTAATCTTTGTAAATTGTTGTTGTTGTTCCTTGAGGGTCATTGTTGTTGTCTCTTGAGGTTTGTTGTTGTTATTCTTTGTGAATTGTTGTTGTTGTTGTGTTGTTTGTGAATTGTGATTGTTTTGTGGGATCGGGTTGCGCGCCGCAATACGAAGAAATAAGGTGTGGGTTGTGGTGATAAGGGTTGACGAGGTGATAAGGGTGGCCGAGGTAATAAGGTTGGAAAGCGATCGAAATCGCTATTGAAATGAACTATGAACAAATTGTGAAATTATTGATGTGGAAATGTGGAAGGGGAATCAGGAGAGATTGTAAACTTGTTGGGATTGCTCTTTCTTTGTGGATTTGATTGTTATTTCCATTACAATTACATGCTTGTTTGTGGAGGAGAGATTGTATACATGTTGGCTTAATTGTTCCCTCCTTGTGGATTTGATTGTCGCTCTTATTACTGCTACTTACTTGCTTATGGTTCGAGTTTACTTGGAGCAAAGTTTGTTCATACATAACAGTACAATTCAAATGTACTGACGTCCCTTTTGCCGGGGGCGCTACATTCGTGTTATAATTGTAGGTGGATCCGTAGCAGGTACTCCAGTCCACCGATCGTAGCTCCCCTACGTCCTCTATCAGCTTTTTGGTGAGCCCCTTTCCTCTCGGGGCCCTGCGTGGCTCAGGCCGCTTGTTTTCGGAGTTTTATTTTTGATTTGTGTAAGGTATAGCCGGAGCCTTGTTACCGGCAAATACTATATTATCCTGTTGTACTTTTAGAGGCTCCGTAGACAGTAGATGTGGGTTAGAAACTTGTGTAAATCCGTGTTTACATACGTTGGTAACGAGTTGGTGATTTCACTACTATTATGTAAGTATGTATGTGTTTGTAAATTAAAAAGTGTTCTTAATTAATTATTTGGCAAATCCTTGGAATAATTGAGTAAGGAAAACGTGGGGTAACATGTGGGTTAGGAAAGGCATCCAGGTTTGCTTGGCTGGGGCTACCCGGTCGGGCGCCGGTCATGTCCCTCGAATTTGGGGCGTGACATAAATGAGGAGAATTCTTACTTCAAGGTCTTAATGCTTTCAGCTAAAAGGATTGATTTCTGCTTGTATTACTACTTTTGAGAAGACTGAATTATTCAAAGTCCAAATACTAGATGACAAGAATAAGTAGTACTAACAAAATAAGAAAACGATGAACAATCCTGGATGCACTTACCTCGAGTTTCTTCAGCTTTTTTTTTCTGAGATTGACTTAACTTAATGTTATTCTTCGTTTTAAGCTTTTTCGATACCTGATATGAAAAAAAATAAAAGCAATCGGTCATCTGTGAAGACGTTCAAACATGTATAACATATTGATTTTCTGTTTATACTTGTTCCTTTTCTGTCTTCTTCTTCTTTTTCTTGTCTGGCAATATAATTGCATTGCTATCTTGATCATTCAGACTATTAACACAAGCAGTCCAGATATTTTCCATTTAATAACTACGAAGGTATATTCAACTGAAACCAAAGACAACAGTTGTTTAAGCAGCAAAAAAAGCAAGTGGATTAGGAAATCAATTACCTCCAGATGTCTGTATCAAGGTTAATATCTGCACTAGGCTCCATTATCACGACTAAAATAATAATACTCTTGCAGCCGACAGTCAAAGCAAATTGACAACTTCGTTGTGTTCTTTCTCAAGCTGCAAAAGGGACAAAAATAAGCATAAATCGTGGTATCCAAATCAAGGGGGCTCTAGGGTAAGACAAGTGAAGCTCTTCGCCGGAGAAGAAGACGGAACAAGGAGGGTCGCCGAGGAAGAAAACGAAGGGTTGGGGTGGACGGCGACAGAACCTTTTTTCGGGCAGGTTCTTGTTTTTCTTCTTTATTTAAAACCTTTTTTTTTTAAAAAAATGTCTTCTTTTTATTCGTTACTCCATATTACACGCATTTTTTGTGTTTTATTGCATATTAATTTCGGGTCCTAATGACACAGTAAAGACTCTATTAAGGTGTTCAAATTGAACAGATTTAACATGGAGTATTTAAGTAAAAAGTATAAACAACTTTAAGGGATTGTCCTTATATTTCGCGAAAATATAAAGTATTACTATATCATTATATAATATATGTAATTTATATTTATACTATTATTGATAAAGGCGTAGAGTAACCCAGGTAAGTCTCTCTCTTTTCTTTCTTTCTCTCTCCTTCTGCATTCTCCCCCTTCTGCAGTCCTCAACCAGCGGTACCAAAAACTCTGGGCAGCCATTTCTTCGGACCCTTTCAGGTTTCCAAGGGCAGTAGCGGTTAGGCATCATCGTCGGGACATTAGGAAGACAACAGAGGCGCTAGGAACAAGGGCAGAACTTTGGTTTTTCACAG
>NW_017682562.1:0-5878 GCF_001879085.1 Nicotiana attenuata | reverse complement strand
GAGGAAGTTATGCTCATTTTTGTGTCGGAAAAAACTGCTGCTTCTGGTATGGTCGCAATTGCGAACATATCCATCGCAATTGCGATGCCTAATTCTCAATTGCGAACTTTATGTCGCATATGCGACCTTTTCCAGCCCTTCTTTGTTCTCAATTGTGAAGGCTTTCTTCGCTTTTGCGAGGGTTCACAATTGCGAACCCTGGATCGCAAATGCGACATCTGCAGCTTGATTTTAGCTGTGTAACTCGAGTTTTTGCTTCATTTTATCATATTTTGAGCCCTAGGTCCGAGAGTGGGCGATTTTGAGAGTGGATTTTTGTATCAAATCATTGGGTAAGTTCCACTAACTAATTTTCAATTATATTTTGTGATTATACCTTAGATTTAACATCAAAATCCATGAGAATCTAAGAGAGAATTTGGGGTTTTAAAGAAAAACCTAGAAATTGAGATTTTTGGATTTTGACCACGATTTTGGGCATGGATTGAGAATAAATTATATCTTTGAGTTCGTAAGGTCATGGGTAAACTTTATCTTCGGAAAATTTCGGAATCCGGGCACGTGGGCCCGAGGGCAATTTTGTCAACTTTTCGTTCGGGGTTAGGAATTTGTTATAAATTGGACTATAATGAGTAATTGAACATATATTAATGGGTTTATATAATTATTGGCAAGTTTTGGAGAATTTTTGCATCGATTTGAGTCTTCGAAAGGGCGTGGAATGCCGGTTATGGAACTTTGGAGCGAGGTGAGTCTCCTTTCTAACCTTGTAAGAGGGAATTGTCCCCATAGGTGAGTTAATTGGCTATGTGCTCCTATTTGTGGGGGCTACGTACGCACGAGGTGACGAGAGTCCGTGCGTAGCTACTATTTATGCTATTGTCTGGGTAGTCTAGGAACCCAAAGCATGCTATACTTGGAATATTTATAAACTTATGGATAGTTGAACTGCTTAAATCACATTGAATTAGTAAATGAATTTCTAAAAAGATCTATACCTCATTTTCTTAAATTGTTAAAAGAGAATTAGCTTTTCTTTGAATAATTGTTCCATGTTGACTTCTTGATTGACTGTCTCTACGTGTTTATTTTTGGAGCGGGCCGAACGCCTCGGCAGATTAAATAGATGCATATATGGTTCGCGCCGTTCGACCCTCGGCAGTGCACAGTTTAAATTTCTGTTGGAGCGGGCTGTCGACCTCGGCATGATTTGCGCATGCTTGTATTGCTTGGCTTGAAACTTATTGAAGTTGTTTGTGCCTCTTTCTGGCTTAAGAATATATGTATAAATGATGAAAAGGAATGATTTCATATAAAAGAAAGAATTGCTTATTTTCTTCAACCCATTGAATTATAATCATGTTTATAAAAATTCACGATTTAATACATTATGAATATATCATCATTGGACCATTAGTAAGTGTCGAAGTCGACCATCTCGTCTCTACTTCTTCGAGATTAGACGGGATACTCATTGGGTACACGTTATTTTCGTACTCATACTACACTTCTGTGCATTTTTGTTGCACAGGCATATGCATCTCTAGTGGCCTACTGGGCGTAGCAGCACAGATGACACGAAGACTTAGGTGAGCTGCACTCCTCGAGGCGATCCGCAGCCAATAGAGTCTCTTTCAGTTTTCTGTATTTATTTCTGTCCAACATTGTATTCCGGACGATTGTTGTATTGCATTGTTTCTTAGAAATTGCTCATGCACTTGTGACACCGGGTTCGGGTAGGATTTTCGGATTATTAAATGTTAAGTTTTGTTAAAGATTTCGCGGTTGTTTCTGTCAATTTTATTATTCGTTATTTAATGTATAAAGAAAAATGATTTTAGACAATACAAAAATTGAAATTTAATTAAGTATTTTGGTTGGCTTGCCTGACAACGATGTCCGGCGCCACCGCAACCCTCAGTGGATTTTGGGTCGTGACAGGTTGTCCCTTCCTAATAAAAAAAAAATAAAACAAAATGAAATAAGTCCTCCTAGCCTGTACTACGCCTCCATTGATGATGCCATGACCTCTATTTACATTTACTTCGGGCCATTCCCCGGGTTAAAATATTTACAAAGTCCACGGGGCATTCCCCGGATGAATTTATCTAAGGGACAACCTCTCACCTTACGTTCAAACATTATAAATTAAACTAAACATTCTAAGGCTTGCCTACCCAAATGATGACGGCCTAAACATGCTACTAGCGGATAATGGAGTAAATAAAGTAAATAAAAGAATTAAGTAGAAGGAAGATTCAACTCGTGCTCAAATTCTTTTAATTTTCCATTTTTTATATATTCAGACTGAGTCCAACCCTAAAGCATGCGAGGCAAAAAATAAAATTACTATGGACTCGATCTTTTTCCCCTTCCGCAACCTACGTTCATCTTTCATGATAAGAACAAATCAAACCAAACAACCAACTAATTTGCTCATGGACAAACAAGTTGTCAATATGTCATGGTCATAGCTAAGCTTGAGGCAAACTTTCAACATATTGACACCACAATAATACTCAGTCACAGCTAAAAGGATTAACACCTTAAAGGCTCACAACCTGACAAACAAATGATTGTAGAAGAATTAAATACATTAAAACCAATTTTCAATCAACCTCCAAAGCCTCAAAAAAAATAGAAGCCTCTTAAAGTAACATACTAAATTGTGGATTTATGAGTTGTCTGATGTTGTGTCTAATCCTTAGTGTAACATACTCTCACCAAGAATTCAAAACTTACTTCTTGAATTTAGAAATCGCCAACGCCCAACAGATACTAACACGTTTTCCTTTTTCTCTCTTTTAAAAAAAAATAATAATTCAAAATTCAAGCTCAAACACACAATAAGCCTAACTGGAAAGAAACTAGACATGAGAATATCAAATATACACTAATGACATGAGATTGAAATTCAGAAAAAAGAGCCAGTAACACATTTAACTCATACATCAAAACAGAAGGGGGAAAAGGATAAAAGAAACGGACCTGAGCACGCAAAACTTTTAATTAAATTTCGCTTGGGATCAAATATAAGTGAATCTGACAATGGGAATTTGAATAAACAGCAACCAAAGAACAAGAAACTGCACGCTCGAATCCCAGACAGAAACTCGAATCGGCACCTCGACTCAACTTCAAACAAATTCCATAACAAAACGGAAATTGAAATCAGAAAGAAGGCGATTGAAACCTTTTTTTTGTTCGATTTTCTGATAGCTTAAGGAGCAAAATAAAATTTCTTTTATTTCTGCTGTGTGTGGCTGATTTTTGGAAGTTGGAGGCGGAAGAGGAGTGGTGGCTGTTGGCGGCCTTGGTATACTACTAAGCGTAGTGCTTTTAATAAGTAAGATAGTTAGTTTTTTTAGAAGGGCAAATATGTAATTTAACTTTTAAGTTAGGAGCTTCCCATTTTTAATATAGTACTAGTATCTATGAACGTGCGTTGCACGTTGATAATGGCACATGATGATTTACATATTTATTTATACGAAAGAACAATACAATTTAATTAATGAAAGAATTTTATATATAATAATACAATAATCATCTAAATACCGAAAAATATTATTACATTAGCATAATACATGAATTTAAAATAAAAGGTGTGACGACCCAAAGGGTCATCACCTGTTTCCTCATCCGTTCCGTGCTTCCGAGGCCTTGAAAACCTAATTTTTACTTGCCTCGATTTGCGTGCGCAGTCCGGGCGCATAGCCGGAAAGCTTTTATGTTGAAATATGTGAATTTTGTGAAAAATTTGAAGAATTTTGATATTAATATGTTTAAGGTTGACTTCGGTCAATATTTTTGGTAAACGGACCCGGACCCGAGATTGGACGGTCCGGGAAGGTCCGTAGAAAAATATGGGACTCGGGCATGTGCCCGGAGTCGAATTCCGAGGTCTAGAGCCCGAGAAATGAATTTTTCTGTAAAATTGTTTTTCTGAAATTAATAAGGAAAATGGAAATGAAAATTTATTAAAAGACTGTGGTATCGGGCTCGTATTTTGGTTCCGATGCCCGGCACAAGTCTTATATATTGTTTAAGCGCTTTCTGTGAAGTTTGGTCGTAATCGGACGTCGTTTGACGTGTTTCGGACCTAATTATCTAAAGTTGGAAGTTTATGAAGTTTGAAATAGAAATGATGAGTTTGAGGCTTGATTCAATGATTTTGATGTTATTTTGGCAATTTGATCGCTCGAGTAAGTTCGTAGGATGTTATTGAGTTAGTGTGTGTGATTGGTTAGGAGCCCCGAGGGCTCGGGAGGGAATTGGAGGTGGTTCGGGGTGTTTTTGCACTTAGAATGGTAGCAGATTTTTCTGCAATTTTTGCTCAGTGATTTCCTCTTACGCGATTGCAATCTTCAGCCCGCGATCGCGTTCCTTTGACCAAGTTTTTAGACCCCCCAGTATTCCCCTACGCGATCGCATTACAACCCACGCGATCACGTTGACCATTTCGTGTAACCCTTCGCGATCGCATCCCTATATCCACGATCGCGTAGGGCAAATTCGCTCAGTTATTTTAAAGCCTAAAAACAGAACCAGTGACGGGATTTCTTCATTCTTTTCACACGGGCTCTCCTCTTAAACCCTCCATAGACGAAATTCAAGCTCTCCTTCCGCCATAACTCTTTGGGTAAGTAATCTTAACATCTTTCCCTCATTATTTCTTCATCTAATTACTAAATTCCTAGCCCTAAAACATGAAATCAAGGTAGAAATTATGGGTTTTGGGTAGAATTAGGGTTTGAGAATTTTGGGTGATTTAACCTCAAATTGGGGTCGAATCTTAAAATAAATTATATATTTGCACTCGTGGGGTTATGGGTGATCGGGTTTTGGTCCGAGCTTAGAGTTTGGACCATGTGGGCCCGGTGCCTAATTTTGGTAGTTTTGGAATAATGTTAGAAAATTCTTATCTAGACTATGGGATGTTGCCCTTGAGTCTTTAGTGATATTATTGAATTAATCATGCCTAGATATCACTTTTTCGGAGTCGGATTGTAGAGGAAAGGCGGTCTTTGAAGGTTGATTGCTATTCTTGGGGCCGAGGTAAGTGTTTGGTTTAACCCTAGCTTGAGGGAATAGGAGTTGAATCTTGTTGTTAATTGCTATGTGATCGAGTACGATGTATAGGCATGGTGACGAGTATCTATACATTGGTGTCTAGCATGACCGTGAGTCCTTATAATGTGATTATCATGATTTGGTTGTGAACTCCGTGTTTATTGGAGGATTTCTAGCTGTTGTGAATAACATGTGAACGGTAATATGATCACTTGATTCCTGGGAGCATTGGCTCGAATTGTGATACGAATATTGAAAGTATACGAAAAGACTTGATTCTTTGGAGCGTTGGCTCAAAATAGTAAAGTGAATTAAAAGATAAGGAAAGTAAGAAAGAGAAAGCGTTGTTGATTATTCCCTTGCCGGGATGTTTGGTTGCATTTGTTGAATTCTTTCCCTTGCCGGGATGTTTGTCAAATATTTGCTTACTTTTATGGCCCTTTATTGTGACTGTTGTTTGGGGAGTCGGGCTGTTAAATGATATTGAGGATCGGGTTGCGCGCCGCAACAATGATATTGAGGATCGGGTTGCACGCCGCAACAATAAAATGTGAGGATCGGGTTGCGCGCCGCAACAATGGTACATGATAAATGATATGGGTCGGGTTGCACGCCGCAACAGTGGTATTTGTGGAGCGGGTTGCACGCCGCAACAATAGTAATTATGGAGCGGGTTGCACGCCGCAACAGTTATTGAGGCTATGTGTTTGTATTTGAGTATTGATTCTTTATTCTTTGTGAACCTACGTTGTTTTTTAGTTGTTACTCTGGATTGTTGTTAATATTGTATCCCCCCTTAGCATGT
>NW_017682561.1:8121-9685 GCF_001879085.1 Nicotiana attenuata | reverse complement strand
TGGGGCGTAAAAATAAAAGTGATTAGTTTTCTTGCTGGTTCACTACATAACGCAAGTTATCTTTCACACTTTTTCTTGTCCAAGATCTTTGACTTCATGTCAAAATGTCATATAAGGCGATTAAAATCCTGCAACTATAAAACTGCGCTTTGTATTTTAGGCTGCTCAGATTTAACAGATCTAAAATCAGTAGGCAAGCTAGTAGGTCTTTGCCACTTGGTCTTAATTCATGTTGTATACTTCCTGCTCACCTAGAGGTCATATTCTAAGTTTTATTAAATACTTGAAACAATTGTTTGAGACGTGCACTTGTTTGTTTTGCTTGTGGAGGTAAAAATGTGAGCCATTATTTGTTCCTTCTTTATGTGTAGTCCTAATTATTTTGATTGATGCTTAGAGTTTTCTCCTTTAAATAACTTAGGATGGTCTAGAACTGCCCAAAAGTAGAGGTCCTAAAACTTCCTCTAGGGCCACGAGGAAGGGACGGGTAGTGCACGCATAAGACATTTTTCAAGGTTACTAGAACGCTTTAGGCTATGACCAAGGGGAGGGAATTGGGTAGTAAGGATATGATGACTACACGCTAATGTCACGTGTATCCCCTCATTGAGGAGTGATTACCGGGCATTTTGTGGGGTGATCATGTAGGCTAACCAACCTAGGACCCTTCTTTCCCAATTCCCGATGTTTAAACTTTAACTTTCTCTATATATACAGCTTGTTCAAGTCTTTTCCTTTTGACTCACTACTTGAGTCATACAATGTCCAAAACATGCCTTTATTTGCAAGTATGTGTTAAAACTATTTATTTGTTATAAGGACTAATCCATAAGTATAAGTTCGGCCGGGACCCACCGTTGTGGACCGAGAGGGGTGCCTAACACCTTCCCCTCAAGGTTGTTTCGAGCCCTTACCCTAGACCTCTGGTAATGCAAACTAGTCTAAGAGTTAATTACTCTAGGTTCCCTAATGCACCATGATCCGTTAGATAGCGACTCTTCAAAAACCCAAATTCCCAAGAGAAAATGAGTTAGTACCCCCCATGAACGTCGGAACCCAGAATTCTTTCCGCGGAGGGAAAAAAGGGGGCGCGACAATGACCAAGGGGAGGGAATTGGGTAGTAAGGATATGATGACTATGCGCTAATGTCACGTGTAGTTCTCATTGAGGAGTGATTACCGGACATTGTGTGGGTATGATCCTGTAGGCTAACCAACCTAGGACCCCTCTTTCCCAACTCTCATTGTTTAAATGAATTTACTTTTCTTTATATATGTGCAACTTGCTCAAACCTTTTTTCTTGTTTCATTACTTGAATCATACATGTGCTTAGAATGTCAAAACATACCTTTACTTGCAAGTACGTATTAAAACTGTTTATTTGTTAAAAGGACTAATTCACATAACTATAAGTCGGGCGGGACCCACCGTTGTGGACCGCAAGGGGTGCCTAACACCTTCCCCTCAAGGTTATTTCGAGCCCTTACCCTAAATCTCTGGTAATGCAAACCAGTCCATGAGTTAGTTGCTCAAGGTGCCCTAACGCACCATAATTCGTTAGGT
>NW_017682561.1:0-6071 GCF_001879085.1 Nicotiana attenuata | reverse complement strand
ATAACGCCGTTTGAATCATATTTCAGCCACTATGGGCAACATCATCAACATATACCAGCTAATCAGGTGGGTGCGTATATAACGCGGTAACCTTTTCCCATATCCCATATACATATATTTACATATATACGCGTATATAACGCCATCTGGTCATGGGTCAATGCACAGGTATAAATGAGTGAAATGCATGAAAAATACATAATAATCTCGATATTCCTTCCGGATAAACTTTTTCAACTGCGTATTTTTGAGACCCATGAACAGAAAATAGTAATAATTATCATGGGGAATCAAGAATATAGACACTCCTACTATTTCTATGAAAAGAGTAATTTATAGAAACTGTGTATTTGCTCGTTTCTTCAGTATAATTTGGACCATGCCAAAAGAAAGAAGGAAGGGCCTTAACATACTGTTCTTGGAATTATTCGAATGAAATGAAGCTACTGCTTCAGTAAACTATGTTGAACGAGATTTGCTTGAATTCTTCAAAATTCTTGGAATGAATTTGTTCTATTTTTCACGTCTTGGTGTAGTTAGCTCCCAACGTTATTTGTTTTTATTGTTGAAAAGAGATAAGACTTTAAATGCAAAGTTCGGAATTTGCTATTGTAAGTATTCTGTTCCTAATGGCCAACGTTTGGAATTGAATTTCCAAGAGCAAGAACAATGTTCTGTTCTTTAATTGCAAAGTCTTCAAATAATGGCCACTATTCTTATTTTCTATGACTCAACTCTTAGTCATCTTCATAGATAGCCGTTTGGCAACGGTGATGGCTTAGTCATTTCCAATATTGTGGATTCTTGCCACGTGGGGTGGGGGTGGGATGTAAATTTTTATCCATTTATTAGGTAACTGGGTAATGTTTCGTTACCCGGTAATTAATCCATTTCCCGCATATTTAGAAATTATCACAAATTACTTAAAATTCTATTTATTATTATTTTTTTTGAAATAATTCATATATACTTTATATATTACACTACCGTGGTCATATGGTACCTTGTATGGCACTAGTCCATAAATATTGGGCATTTTAGATCGGGCCATATTTTATCCCAAAATACCAAATTTCAACGAAATTCATTTTCTTTGACTTGCTTCCCTTCTCACCTTCACGAATTTATTCATCACTTACAATCCTTGTAATTTCCAAATAATCTTTTCTTTGGATTGATATCAATTACCTTACAACAAATTTCAACGCACAATACTACAGAGTGCAACATCGTTGTAACTTAATACTGCAGGACGTAATATTGACGTAATATTGCAGGGCGTAACATCATCCCCCCTTTGGAACATTCGTCTTCGAATGTTGACTGATGCTCTTATCATTTTCGTAACTTATAGATCTTATGAATACATTAATTCTCTTCTTGCCATTTAAACAGTTACTCTGTGAATAAACCCAAAGTCTAGGGTATTCCCCCTTTTAGTCTTTTTGCTCATATCATGACCTGTGGTCGAAATCTTCCTAATCTTGCAACTTCTGTTACCTCCTGTCATGCAGCCTGTATGACCCATGCTTTGTAGGTGCATTTATGCGATCCATCTTTCCTTTTTCCTTTTATCTTTTAGTCAATCTGTAGGCCTTACTTTGTATATAAAAGGCTTAATAGGATGCCTCTCTGCGCCTCTATAGGTATATTGAAGTCCTTTGCTCGATACTTTGTAGAACTTGCGAATATGGTCATATCTTATTTCATAGATTTGGTTACCATTCACATGAATTTACTGCATTTACATGGGTTATACTATACCATAATTTTTGCTTTAATCTACCTTTACTGAGGTATGCTTACCAAGTTCCCAGTTACTTTTGTTGCCTACCCTTTAGGTATAAATCTCAGTCCTTTAATGCCCCTTCATTACCGTTCGTCTTAAGAATCATGGCCTAATCTCATGTCATACTTTGTAACTTATATCTGACCATTGTTGATTCGCCTCAATGTTGATCTATAATCCTTTACTTGACGACTTGAAACTTTTTACGTAATACATTACCTCTAGGGCTTACGTTGTATTGAGGAATATTTGAAGTGATTTCCATAATCATATTTCATAGTGTCTCAATGTGATTCACCTTATGGGGGTATCTTTATTTTGTGCCGCCAGCGACATTTTTTTCTCCTTCTCTTCTTCTATTTTCCTTTTTTTTCAAATCATTATTCAAACGAAGGCCCAAACGTCATCCTTTATCTGTCACAATTATCCCCTCATTTTATTACTAGGTCAGCCTTTCATTCTTTCTAAATGCTATTAATCTTAGATTCCTTTGAGTTCATTCAGGCTATACTGAACTTTCAATAACTTAGAGAAACCATTATCTCTCTTGTTTTCATGGACTTAATTCTGAGGACTTATCCATTCTCGTCACCTTTTCACTTGCCTTTCCTCATTCTTACTCATGTTTTCTTTAAACTTTGTCGCTCTACCATACTTAAGCTTGCGACCTATACATATCCATTTATAAACTTTTCCTTCAACTTGCTTGCACCATAGATTTCCTTATGTTATTCTGGAACGTCAAGCGAGACATCACATCGTCTCCAACTTTTCTCTACTCTCTTAACTAGATCTCTCAGTACTTAGAAACCATAGGCTGGAAGACATGCTGCCGACGATGCCGCTATCATTCCCAGTTATTGGATCTCCGTGCTTTTAGCCTTCTATCCGAAGTATGGACTATTCACAACTTTCTGCATTTGAGTATCTCGTACGTTGTTCACTTTTACCTTACTTACTTAAAATCTCGTATCATATCTTTTATCTCCTTCATAACCTCCCTTCCACCTAGGTGTAATTTACGTCCACAACTTGAAGCTCTATTATAATACTCGCACCTCTGGTACATACACAATCCGGTGAGAGCTTTGTACTGACTTCTTATGAGGCTGGTACTTCTTCTAACTGGATTCCTTATAGAGCCATTATAGATTATGGTGGTTGTGTTATTTCTCTTGAACATCTGATATTAAGAGTGATTCTGTCATGTTCTCCAGCACAACTTCTATAATTTTTCTAGGTCCAATAATCAGACTCCTGATTTACTTAGGTGATGTAATTATTTAGTTTCCTCTTCCTTCTGATCAGCCTTTACGTAGGCTTAAGCTATCTTCCGATCTATGGCTCATGGTATCAGTTATTACCTTAGCCTTTCATGGGCGTTATGGAATATCCATGATACAATCTTCTAACAATTCAATCATTTGTCTATGCCCAGCACTTAATTCTTTCTTTTAACTTATAGCGGACTCTTCTATGGCTGTATGATTGTCAACAAATATGCTGCTTGGATAATGCTCCAAAATCTTGAGTGTATCCATAACGTACTAACTCTGGGTCATTGATCAAATAATTCTTTCGTTCCATCTTAGCTTTCTTTCAACGTAAGCTATTACTTTTCCTGGTCTTTCTGCCCCTTGTTGCGTCCATACTTTGTTTATACTAGTGCCCACACTTACCAAAGTTTTCATACAACTCATATGATCTCGAATATTACTTTTAATTCTTACTTTCCGTATCATTAGCCACGGTAGGTGCCACTTTCCTTTGGAATGCTTACAATGTTGTTGCGAGACTGTTGTTACACGACCATTTTCTCTTTAGGTCGTTGTGCTTAGGTTGAAGCCTTCTTCCTTATTTCCTCAGCTAGTCTTTCGTTGTAGTACTTAGGGAGAACCCTTGACTCTCGTAAAGCTGCGAGCTTATTACGGACCTTTTTTATGCCCTTACTTGCCTATAATCATCCGTAGTTGCTTACTTCCATGCCCTTGTGCTTGTATGTTTGCTTCTGAATTGATATCTTGATTGCCTTCCCAGTGGCACATTCTTTTGTCCCCGTAACACTCATACGGTACCTTTAATTATCCCGACTCTTGTTTGAATATATCTCAAGTATTATAATGATATTCTTTGAGGCTGAATTCTCCATGTTGGGTTCTACTATGTTTATCTTACACGATCTGATGACTCGTCTGTAACTTCCTGTTTAGCCATAACTGGGATCTTCCTGACCAATTACTAACTACTCGTTGGCCCATTCTCATATCGATATCCCTTGTAATCTTTCTTGGGTTATTTTCCTTGTCTTAACTTACGTCTCGCACTAGCTCCTTATTTATCAAAAACATCTCGGGCAGGAACCCTTACTTTCTTTTCTTGGTGTCGTGCTTACATAATGTTCTGGAATCATAACATATCTGTAACATTTGAATAAGTACAATCTCATCCCTTTCTCATTCTTATCGCGTTCTTCCTTTATCATTCCATAGTCATTAGAACCACTTAACTCTGACTTAATGTCAGATCACTCCATATTCCCCCCTTTAGGGGTGTACTAAAAGCTGAAGCCACGAGGATCTACCTATAGATGTTTTACCTCTTCATCTTTAGCGTTGTTTCTCAATATCAATGATCCTTACTCACCTTGCGGCAATCCTTCTGTACCAAGGATGACAAATTCCCTTACTCACGAGGGTGACACTTAGCGTAACTGGCACGTACAGTCTCTTAACTTAACTTTGCTCACATTGCTTGCTCTAGGGAAGCGTCTCTCTGAATGACCATTCTCTGAATTCATCATGAATCTTCTTCTGTGGTCCATTCTATTACCGCCGGAACAAAATCTGAAATTACCATGATGCCGAGTACTTTCCAATCATTCAGTCCCTAATTCATATTTAGTTTATCTTGTTTACCAGTCCATAATAATTTCTGTTACTTTGGGATTAAGTCTCCCCTCTGGTAATCGCGTTGGAGTCACGAACTTATTTCTCGAAATGAGAATATAACCTTATGGCCTATACAATTTTGTTGTCTTAAGGCCCATCACCTTTCGTCTCTTCCTTCATCTGACAATAGATTATGTAACACTCTACCGTTTTCATCCATGTATCACACCTTATTCATAATGCTTCCTTATCTCTCTTCTCATTACCCTGCTAATATTTCTGCATATCCCTTTTCTTGTGAAAGCTTCAATACGACATTCTTTCGCTTTTAGCTTTCCTTTGCTCCATCCAGTGGCTCTTCAAGTTGCTTAACGTTCTCGCTTTACTAGGGACACGAGCCACACTAAAGTAATATTTATCCCTTCAAGGCTTATAGTGCATGTCTTTGTAGTACTCATATCTGGCTGCACTATTTTAGAGTGCACCATCTAGGTGTCTCATAAAGAGATCTATTAGCACATTTGCAATATCCTTCGGAAATGTCAACTGACGCAATCAATTCATCCATCATATCTTCTTATACTACTTTTGTTAACCCCCATAGGGCATATCTAGAAGGGGTGTGACCAATTGTATATACCTCTGTTACTACTGAATATAACTCAAAAAGCTTTTGTTTTTCTGCCTCAATTATAAACGTTGTTAACCTTCATTAACTGGCCGCCTCATACCCTTCTTAATCTTGCTTCTTTTGCTTGTTGAAACTTGTATTTATCTTCCTAATTCTCTCATTGTCTTTCACCATAAAGGTGGATAGGTATTCTTGCCTTAAGGCTCCTTATCAAGAGGCTTACATCTTTCAGTACGCACATGATTTGCTGAAAACCTCACATTTACTTATCATAAGCATGATACAAAGTCGAGTTCCTCTAATTCAACACTTCCACAGCTATATCTCTTATCAATCATCTTTCTGAACGTAGGCATCATCTTATTACGAATAAAAATAGAAGCTCGGGACTTGAATTCTTATACGTGAGCTCTACCACACGATCTAGAGTAAGAAGAAAGAGTGACAGTCTTAAATGCCCTGTTGCCTCCTGCTTATAAGTGTGGTGCACGACACACATATAAACAAGACTCTACTAGACATGGCTTGTAGACTCCCTAGGACAGAACTGCTCTGATACCACTTTTGTCACGACCCAAACCGATGGGCCGCGACGGGCACCCAGTACCTTACTCAACCGAGTACCAACATAACGTATCTTTCTTATTACATCATCATATACACATGATATACGGGCCTAATAGGCCAACATGATCCTTTATATACTCAAAACATAGGCCGACAAGGTCGTGGAATCTTTTACGTACACGACATATGTCTACAA
>NW_017682560.1:0-707 GCF_001879085.1 Nicotiana attenuata | reverse complement strand
ACTTATATGGTTGCTATAGGCCGATACGTATGACCTTAATGAATGAAATTATATAGACGGCTATTATACAAGCGACCGATATTACTAAGAATCACAACGATATAATTAGCATAGGTTATATGACTACAACCATATTAGTCAATGGACTTATATGGTTTCTATAGGCCGATACGAATGACCTTAATGAATGAAATTATATAACCGGCTATATACAAGCGTCGATATTACTATGAATCACAACGATATAATTAGCGTATGTTATATGACTACAACCATATTAGCCAATGGACTTATATGGTAGCTATAGGTCGATACGAATGACCTTATTATAAACGGCTATTATATAAACGGCTATTTGACAACTACTTCATCAACGGGCTATATCATTTTTGTAGTTTTTTTTTACTTTTCTCTTCAAAGAATATGCATTATTCTTTGAATATTCGTAAAAATATTTTCCAAGTATTCTTCAATGTACTTTTGTATCTTAAAAATATTCGTAAAAATTTTTATGTTTCTTTTTTTAGCTTTCTGTTCAAAGAATATGCATTATTTTTTGAATATTCGTAAAAATATGTTACAAACATTATTCTTCAATGTATTTTTTATTTTCCATGTTTAATGGCTCCAAACTAGTTTCTAGGTTAGCATTCATGTTTAGGTTACCGGGAAGGGTGGTGAATTATGCGTTTAATGAAGGCTTTCTT
>NW_017682559.1:8951-9688 GCF_001879085.1 Nicotiana attenuata | reverse complement strand
TTTCAAAATAAATCGTAAAGCTAGACTAAACTATCATCTATGCTTTACAAAAATCCTATCTATATCTTCAAACTTGCTCATGTGGTTCTTGTTGCCTTGTTGACTTGTATTCTCCTAGTGAAATCCCTCTGTTGTCGTCTTGAATTGTAATCTGAGATGTTTTCCCTTTCTTCAGGTGGACACCTGACTGCTGAACTTGAACTGTATTCCCTTGCTCTCGAGGCAGGTTCCTGATTGCTATGTTGAACGGTATTCCTCTGTTCTTCAGGCGGGCTCCTGATTGCTGAAACTTGAAGTGTATGCTTCTGTTTTCCAGACGGGCTCCTGACTGCTGAAACTTGAAATGCACGCCTCTGTTCTTCAGGCGGGCTCCTGATTGCTGACGCTTTGAAAAGTATGCCTCCGTTCTCCAGGCAGGCTCCTGACTGCTGAAACTTGTAAAGTATTCCCTTGTTCTCCAGGTGGGCTCCTGACTACTGAACTTGAAAAGTATTCCCTTGTTCTCCAGGTGGGCTCCTGACTGCAACTAAACAAACAAAGAAAATTTTCTGCTCCAGTTTGGTGACTGGGTCAGCATGTTATCAGATATTAAAAGCTAAAATTGGAATTGTACTTCCCTGTTCTTCAGGTAGGATCCTGACTGCTGAAATTTGAGATATTCCCATGTTCTCCAGGTGGACTCCTAACTGCAACGTTTGGAAAGTATTCCCTTGTTCTCCAGGTGGGCTCCTGACTGC
>NW_017682559.1:2856-6019 GCF_001879085.1 Nicotiana attenuata | reverse complement strand
TTTTCTTTTCTTTTCTTTTCTTTTTCCTTTTTCACTGTTTTTCTCTTGTTTCTCCATTTTCTTTCTCCGCCCGGGCTTACGAGTTTTATTATTGATTCCGAAAGAGGGGTATGCAAGAAAATAATCGAGGCTCAAAGGGGTAACAAAGGATAAAGTGTTTGGATAGCAGAAAAAAATGCCTTCGTCATTTCAATCTCCAAAACATGCCAAGTACAAACTACACAATTAAACAAGCTGAGGAAAACATACGTAACATTTTTTGATTGCACCAGAATTACTAACCATGTCCACACATTTGCCTTCTGCATTTGTCAATTACCCAGCACCATTTGGACAACAATCTCGGTACCACGAGCGGCCCCTGTAGACTTGGGGCAAAATTGCATTTGGCTTCAAACCGATGCGGCATGATGCATTTTCCACAGTATTTCTTTATGTTCCGTCTGACCCAGTTTCACACAATTTGGGCTTGAAGCGATCTCAAAATGCCCTTACTTATTGCCCTCGAATGTCCTTACATTGTCAATATTATTTCATTGCTTCATTACTAAACTGACTTTTAAAACCAGGCTGAGAATTATGCGTGCATGTCATGTCACCAGAACCAGCATGAACAGAATTGCAAAAGGAGAAGAAAACTAAACAAAATGACTAGAAATGGCAGGAAATAGAGAATTGCATTAGACTGACGGTGAAAGGGTTTAAACAACGAAACAAGCAAACTAGACTAGAGTTATAACCCTTGAACAAACCTAAACAGCACTACACAAGCTACTACGACGAGACAAACAAGACAAAATGAGAGGATAGAAGGGTTTGAGTCACAAGACAATATCCGGATTACAACCCTGAAATAACCCGGACAACAGAAATGACAACAAAATAAACCACCAAAACTCCAAGAGATGGAGCGTCTTTCCAATTGCCAAGCATGACGTCTTAGCCACTGAATTTCACACCAAGATTGCTGGAATTTTCACAAGTCTTCATCGCGTTGTTCTGAGCAAACTGTTTCTGGGTTTCTTCTGCCGGCTCATTCTCACGATCAATCATACCCACCATATGCGTCTCATTGTGCACAGGAGATGGATCTTGGCCAGTGTTTGTTGCATCTGGATTTTGCACGACGATGTCGCCTGCATCAATAAGCTTTTGAATTGTATTCTTCAGATTCCAACATTTCTCTATGTCGTGCCCCAGGGCACCTGAGCAATATGCGCACTTTTGAGAAGGATCAAACTTCTTTGGGAGAGGGTTCGGCATTTTTATCGGCTTCAACATGTCCAATGTCCTTAGCCTCTGGAACAGACTGGCATATGATTCTCCCAATGGAGTGAAGGTCTTCTTCTTCCGTAACCTCTTATTCTTAAACGTTGGATTGGTCCGAAAACCTGATCCGAGGTATTTTTGGGAAGCCCGCGGGGGTAGATGGGCATTATTTTGAGCTGGGTACTGTGAATATGATGTGCGACTTTGGGATTTTTGTGGAGAGAAGTGGCGTCGGGGAGGGTCATCTAATGCACAAGGATGACCACAGGGACGATGTCGAGGCTGGAAGTGTTGATCAGGAAAACCTATTGGATCGTCTTTTCTGTTCCTCTTTCTGCCAACCAAGCTTACTGGTACATTCCGAATGGCTTCCGAACGACTCACGATTTTGCCTGACTTGATTCCTTCTTCCACTAGCTCCCCCATTTTTAACACATCATTGAAAGGCTTACCTAGGGCCGGGATCAAATGACTATAGTAGGTGGGTCCCTGGGCCTGTAGAAAAAGCTTAACCATTTTTTCTTCGCTGATCGGGGGACTGACTCGAGCAACTTGCTCCCTCCATCTGAGCCCAAACTCATTAAAGCTTTCCTCCGACCTCTTCTCCATCTTAGATAGCGAGGTG
The DNA here is from genome assembly GCF_001879085.1 of Nicotiana attenuata. Classification (NCBI taxonomy): domain Eukaryota; kingdom Viridiplantae; phylum Streptophyta; class Magnoliopsida; order Solanales; family Solanaceae; genus Nicotiana; species Nicotiana attenuata. The sequence continues at coordinate 4,125 of NW_017682559.1, read as the reverse complement.
CGGTCTGGGGTAACACTTGATTTGCATTGAAAGTACCGGACAAAGTCTTAAGACATGTCACCCAATGTAAGCCACTCATCGACATTTTGACGACCATGCCAGTCCAAAGCTGCCCCAGTTAGGCTTTCACTGAAATATGCCATCATCACGTCATCTTCCTCTCCAACAATCCTCATTTCGTTGCAATAGACCCTCAGGTGGGCTACCGGATCTCCACGCCCATCATACAAGTTGAAGTTTGGTACTTTGAATCCTGCGGGCAGGCGGGTGTCATGTGGCACAATCGGTCCTTTGCAAGTCATGCTACCCTGGCCTTCCACTCTTCGCTTGTCCCTTAAGGACAGTTCTGTGCTTGTCAATTTCCTGGGTACCTCTTCTCGCCCTGTTCTTCCCGTAACCCTTTCATTTCTACCATGAATCTGCTCATCCTGGGAGCTCTTCTTGTATGGATCAAGGACCCTGTGGGCAACCTCTGGAGGGTGAAATCGGGCATTACGCGCTTTGAGTGGGTATTCATTGTCTGGGTAACGGATATGACAGGAGGGCAATATTAGGGAGAAGTAACTGGAGAATGCGTGATGGAGCTACTAGGGTAGTTGGGAAAAGTGTGATAAGCGGGTGTATCTGGAGAATATGGAGGATCATCCGGCATTGTGTTGGGAGTTTGGGTAAGGGTAGTGTCCGGGAAAATTGGTGGTGGCGGGGGTAGCGCCTTTCCAGTCATCCAGGCTTGATACATGTCTGTCATATGTTGTCTCAGCATCCGCACCTCTTCAACCAACCCATTATCTCGTTCCACCAACTGTTGTCGAACACCGGTATCAACCAACTCAATTCTCTTGTTGTTTGCCATTACCTCTTGTCCTTGTGTTGTGAAGCAGAGTTACCACTTTCAAACCACAAACCAACCACCTTTCTGGAATGACATGACAAAATGAAACCATCACGTTAGCATTAGGGCATTTAACACATTGGTACCCACACATTTGGAGAATGAATGCACCTAGGCAGTTAACAGTTCCTATTATGCTTTTGATCAGTTGCATGCGTCATCCCGGCCTTTTCATTTTCCTTTATTTGCCATGCCTTTCCTCTCATTCTTCTCTCGTGTTTTCCATTGTTTGTTTCTTGCCTTTCCCTCTTTTCTTTTGCTTTTCTCTCTTATTTTTCCATCTTTTCTTTTTCTTTTGCCTTTGGATTTCCTTTGTTCCTATTTCGCTCCTTTCCTCAAACTTGTTTTTCCGCTCTTTCTTCCTTTGCTCCCCCTTT
>NW_017682559.1:0-813 GCF_001879085.1 Nicotiana attenuata | reverse complement strand
TAACAGTCCGCAAACCAGAAATCCGAGTAAGGAATTCTGTTAACCCGAGAGAAGGTGTTAGGCATTTCCGGGTTCCGTGGTTCCAGCACGGTCGCTCAACTGTTGTATTTGATTTTATCTGATTTCAAAACGTATTCTAGCTTATGTGCTTTTAATAGTAAACCGCTTTTAGTTTATTTTTAATAAGAATTGCAACGTCGTGAAAATGCGTCTCGAACCACGTCGCACCAGTGCACCCGTGGTTGTCAACACATTTCGACTTCGTTGAGATTTGGATTTGGGTCACATAAATGTGCACCCGAATTTAGGAATGTAATATTATTAAAGGCGCGCCTGAAGAGACTAACGCGTTATTATTTTGGGGGAAGGCCGTGAAATTCGCTAAACGGCCCATCCCGAAGTCTAAAATTAATATAATATTTATTGAGGGCCCCGCAATTTGTGTGTAATATTTGGCGAGGCTCGTCTCATTTATTTTAAAGCCAACCTAAAAGCAACTACAATTCTCTACTTAATTGTGTCTCTAATAAAGGGTAAAAGTCCTAATTAACTTGCCACTGGCCTAGATATGCCTTTGGGCCCAAAAACAAACGCCCTAGCCCAATTGGAGTTGCATCAATTTAAACGGCTACTAAGCTTTGCCAATTGATAACTCAGAAATAAGGGATTCTGTCCAAAATGTTAAGGGCCCAACACTTTGGGCCTAATGTTAGAAAAGTTGGCCCAGATATGATTAAGTACGTCCAGGTATAGCTGAGGAACGTAGCTTCAGGATCGAACCCAGGCAAGGACAGCCTAAATGTAAATCCAAAC
>NW_017682558.1:0-9692 GCF_001879085.1 Nicotiana attenuata | reverse complement strand
ACTCAAGCACTATATCACCAACTGAATCTTTCCCACCACCGTCAAATCCCCGGACGCATATGTTATTCTTGTAAATCCTCTCATCATCAACTTTCAGCTTGTTCAGAGTAGAGAGGGGACAGATGTTTGCACTTGAACCATTGTCAACTAACACCCTTGTGACCACAGACTCTTCACATTTTACCGTAAGATAGAGGGCTTTGTTGTGTTCAGTTCCTTCCATGGGCAACTCATCATCAGAAAAGGTGATCTTGTTCACCTCAAATATTTTGTTGGCGATCTTCTCCAGATTGTTCACTGAAATTTTATCAGGGACATGAGCTTCGTTCAAGATATTCATCAAGGCCCGACGATGCTCATCTGAATGAGTCAACAATGACAACAATGAAATCTGAGCGGGAGTCTTTCTTAATTTCTCCACGATGGAGTAATCTTGTACTTTCATTTTCCTCAGAAACTCCTCCGCTTCTTCCTTAGTGACTGCTTTCTTTACTAGGACTGAATTATCCTTGAATGCCTTGGCTTTTCTCAACTCTTCCGGGGCAAAGCATCTCCCCGAACGAGTTAGCCCTTGGGCCTCATTGACTTCTTCTTTCACTTCTTTCCCTTTGTAAGTCACTGTCACCCGTTCATAGCTCGTGGGAAAACATTGGTGTTGATTACCGGCAACTGGGTTACAGGATTGATGATGACAGGGTCCGTGCGGGCATCCTCCACAATTAAGGCAGGCTTATTTGCCAATCCTGGCATAATCACTTTTGACTTCGTATTACTTGTGGATCTCTTCTCAACTACCACAGAGGGTTCACCTTTTGTCATGCTCAACTTATTCACTGCTCCTTCAACCATTGCTTTTGCGACCATTTTCCCTTTGGCTGGCTGGCCCTCGGTGGATCGAATCATCATAACAAATTGCGATGGCTTCTTGGGCTCCCCACCTTTGTGTACTATCTCAATCATGTTCGTTCCCTCATGGGCTGGTAATGGATTCTGGTTAATATTGGGTGCCTCTAGGATTTGGACTTCAATCCGATTTGTGTCAATAAGCTCCTGGATGGCATTTTTCAAGTGCCAGCACTTCTCCGTATCATGCCTCGGAGTTCCAGGAGAATATTCACAGCTCACAGAGTAATCAAGATTCTTGGGCGGAGGTTTTGGCAATTTCGACTCAATTGGCCTCAGCACATCCAACTGTCTCAATCTATGGAACAAACTAGTATAAGACTCCCCCAACGGGGTGAAAGTTTTCTTCCGCTGCCTCTCATTCTTGAATACTGGATTGGGTTGGAAACCTGGACAAGGAGGGTTTCGGTAGGCTCGGGGAGGTGGGTAAGCATTTTGTGGAGCTGGGTAGGTGTTTTGTGGGACTGGGGGATGCAATTGTGAGTAGGGGGAGGTTGGGTATATGACTGGGCATGGTGGATATAATGGTGTGACGGGCCTTTTGGTCCAAACCACGATCCTGAATCAACTGTTGCTACATCTTCTTTCTTTTTCTTTCCAATCACTCCTCCGGTACCGTTTTGGATGGCCTGGGTGGTTGCTTTGATGGCCGAATAGCTCATGATTTTGTTTGACTTAAGACCTTCTTCCACCATGCCACCCATCTTCACTACCTTGTTCAATGACTTCCGTATGGCCGATATCAGATGGCCAAAGTAAGTGGGCTCCAAAGCTTGCAGAAAATACTCCACCATTTCGTTCTCCTCCATCGGAGGGTTGACTCTTGCCGCTTGTTCTCTCCCGCGAAAACCATATTCTCTGAAACTTTCCCCTGGCTTCTTTTCTATCTTAGTTAGAGACAATCGATCCGGAACAATCTCGATGTTGTACTGGAAATGACGGGCGAAAGCTTGGGCCAAATCATCCCAAGTATACCATCGATTATGATCTTGACGTGTATACAACTCTGGCTAAAGTATGCCATTAGCAACTCATCTCTTTCACCCGCTCCTCTCATCTTACTGCAGAATCCCCTCAAATGGGCCAGTCCCCGTGCCCGTCGTATAAATCGAATTTAGGCATCTTGAGTCCCACAGGCAACTAAACGTCGGGGAATAGACACAAATCTTTGTAGGCCACGCTCACTTGGCCTCCTAATCCCTGCATGCTTCTGAACGATTGTTCCAAGCTTTTCACTTTCCTGAACATCACCTCCTGCTCTAGGTTTTTAGGTGGTTTTTCAGTCTTAGTTGGGAGGTCGAAACGGGGAGTGTAGGGGTAGTGATCTGGGGCCTTGAAAGTAGGCTCTGGGGGATAGTATTGGTTATCTTGGGTCTGGAACAAAGGTTCTTTGGAGGATCGATGAAGTGTAGCTGGCGGTAGTGCCACAAAAATAGGGGTGGCTGGTGGAGGGGGGTATGGAATTGGTTTAGGTGGTGGTGCCTGTGCGGTTTGAGAAGTGGTGCCTTGATAATGGTGGTAGTAGGTGAAACCTGGTGCATTTTGTGGGGATGAATCAGCAGTGGGAAGTTCTTGGGACTGAGCCAATGGTGGGATGAAAGCGAGGTTGACAGGGTGTAATGGTGGGGGATGCCCTTTCAGCCAAGCTTGGTACATTTCGGCCATCTAATGTTTCAACTTATACAGTTCCCCTTTCAGATTAACCTCAGACTCTTCCCCGTTGCATCTAATTCTTGGCCAGCCATGATCAACTTGTTCTTAGACCTGGTGTTGTACGGGTGGGTTGCCAGAATGCCGATCAAACTAACCACCTGCCTTAGTTTGAGGACAACAAGCAAACTTGTTAGCGATTAAGAGCTTAACAGATAGGCAACCGCACGTTGGGGATGCAATGCACCTAAACAGTTAACCCTTTCTATCATGCATTTGAATGGCTTCTTGCGTCATCCCGGCGTTCACTAATTTTCATTTTGCAACTTCTCTCTCTCTCTCTCTCTCTTTTCCATTCTTGCTTTTCTTTGCCTGGTTTTTGTCTTTCCTTTTATTCTCTCATTTTTCTTGTTTTGCCATTATTTCTCTCCACAGTTTTTCTTGTTTTCTCTCTTTCTTTTTTTTTTCATGGTTATGATCGAATCCTATGGGGATTGCCTACGTATCATGATGCCGCATGAATCAGACCGAGCGTAGTTCTGGGAGATAAGTGCAAAAATAAAAGAGAAATACATTTTTGGGTTTTCAATTTTTCAGAACAATAAAATAAAAGCAAACATCCTGGTTACAACGACTTATACTACAGATTTTAATCATAAAACTAACAGACTCGAAAAGTTGGACTAACAGGCTGCAACTGAAAAATTAAAAAACAAACTCCAAGATGGACTAACAGACTCCAAAGAAAACGAAAATACAGACTCGAATAAAAATCATGAATACATAAGTGCTTCAATTACTCCTAGGGCTCGCGGGACATCAGTCGGTCTCGCCGCAGGCCTATGCACCATATCTTCTTGAAGGCAAAATAGGTCATCCATGATCTGACGGACAAAAATCGTAATGGAGGCGAAGAACATGGACCCGGTCATGTCCTCACACTCACTGCATTTCATCACTATGTAGTCCGCAATGCTCCAAACCCTTTCTCTGATAATACCCTTCTCTTGAAGCAACCGACCAATCTGCTGAGATCTAGCTCCCAAAACTTGTTCAGCTGTATGATTCTGCTCTTGAAGTTGTTGCGGGTCTTTTTCTAGCTGCGACATCAGGGCATAGCAATGTTCTCTTTCTGCTCTGAAATCTTTTGCCTGCTTGGTCATTTTGTTCTCAAGGACGGTGATCTTTTTCTTCAACCCCACGACTTCATTGTCATATTTCTCTTTTAACTGTTGAACCAAGCGCGCTCGTTCCTCCGCATTCTTAGCCAATTTTGTTTGAGTCCTTGCCAGTTCGCCCTCGGCCTTGTTCAGATCAAAACCATACTCACCCACTTTCTGCCTAAGGTTTTTTATAATCTTTTCATCTTTTGCACTTTTCTGCTGCTATTTTCATTTCCTGAATTTGGGTCCGGAGGGCATCATTTTCTTTGGCCAGCCTTTTCTTCTCACCATCATCTGCGGCAGCTTGCAAATCATTCGCAAATTGAAGATCCCTGACTTGTTTTTCCAACTTGCCTATTGTGGCCCTGTACCCATTCTCCTTGGCCAACCAAGCCCACTGTTCTTGCGATGCTTCAACAAATTCCTGGATGTGAGGCTTTTTGGTTGGTCTTTCAGATTCGGCCCTTGCAGTGTTCTTCTTTCTGTACCAGGCAATATAGGCGGGTGAGACCTCGCCTCTAGATAGGTCACGCACTCGAGTGTTTTCTGTCAAATACTGGCATTCGTTCCAAAAATTACGAACTGTTTCTTCATGAAATTGGCCGTCGGAGCTAACTTCGATCGCATAAACACTGAGATCTTCATCTGGCTGCGTCACCTGGCATCTTCCCAACTGTCTCATCACCCAATATGGAGCGTAAGGCTGAATGCCTCGAAGACCCATTAGGAGGAAGTAAGGACCAGTAGCTGGCATATACACAACTTCTGAGACAGGAAGCCAACCTAGTGTCCATTCTATTTGTCCTGCTGTTATGGAGCGGAGGCGAGATACCCAATTTCCAAACCCTTCTGGCAATTTGAAACCTGAGACCTTTGTGTCGAACTCTTCAATGCAGCTCTTTCCCGTGGATCCATAATTCATGTATTGAGGGCGGTGACACAGATGCTCAATCATCCACATCTGTAATAGCAAATTGCAACCCTCGAAAAAGTATGCCTCAGCTTTACAAGCTGTGAGAGCTCGGTATATTTCAGACATGATCATAGGGGCGAGGGTGCTCTTGGCATTAGTAATCAAGACATTGGCGACTCCAGCTACCCGCAGATCGATATTCCCATCCTTCCAGGGAAACACCACGAGACCTAAGAAAGCTACCAAGAAAGCAAAGCGCCTATGCTCGTCCCATTTTGCTCGGTTCCCTTTGCTACAAACCCCACTTTTCGGGTTGTCAAATCCTCCTATATGCCCGTACCTCTGGTATATGAAGTGTAAAGTGGAAAAACCGACCGCCAAATCTGCATACCGGACCCCCTGCTTATTTTTAGTAAATCCAGGAACTTGTGAGGGGTAACGGCTTTCAGAGCGACCAGGTACTTATGCCTTAGACCTTCGGTACTTCCCATATAACCTGCTATCTCTTCCAAGGTGGGTGTGAGTTCAAAATCTGAGAAATGTAGGACATTGTGAGCTGGATCCCAAAATGTTACAAGTGCCCTTATTATGTCTCCTCTAGACCTGATCTTCATTAATCCGGTGAGCCCTCCCAAATAAAGGTTGACCACATCTTGTCCTTCTTTACCCAAATCTTCCCACCACATGAGTAACTCCAACGAGATCTTGGACATGACCTTCATTGGTAAATTTTGACTCGTGCTCATTCTGCACATTTAGATTAAGGCGATTGGTTTAAAAACAGAGTGGACCTTATTTGACAACTGACAAAAGGCTTATTTTTTTGCAAAAAATAAAAACAAATCAGGGCCACTTTTGCGAATACGGCATTTCATCACTTCGTAATGGAAATTCTTAGGGCTGTGTTCGCTAATGGCCAAAATTTAACAAAGAAACTGTCAGTGGCTAGTTTTGCAAAGAAGCCTTCCGGCGTTCCGCTGGGACATTCGGCTATTTAGACAAAAACGGCATCACCCACTTTACTTATGACAAAATGACGACACCTCATATATTTTCCAAAATTTTCAAGGAGCGGGGTTGGACCCGGTGAGGGTTGCCTACGTATCCCACGTCCGGTGAGAATCAAACCCGCGTAGTTCAGCCAGTTTTGACATGAAAAGGTAAAGACAAAACCATTTTGGACTGACCCTTCTTTTTTCAAGAAATTCTTTGTTTTTTCTTCATTTTTCAAGGAATCTTTTCTCTCTTTTTTTCAAAAATTCGGCAGAGCTTCGGGATATTTTGGGCATCATTTTTGGGAAATGGGTGAAATCCTCTCTGATACCTCATCTTGGTTTTTCTTTCGATTTTCCTCACTCAATCTAGAAGCCGGTCAACATGCAATCCGAAACAAATTAAATGCACAGGTAGCACATAAAAATGCATCAGGTTGGTCTTTCATTTTCGGGTACGCCTGTCCTAGACGGACCCAACCCCTGTGTTGAGTCCCCAAGGTCAAATGCAGATGATGCAAACAAGCGCTCCTACTAGGGATCCGGCATGAGGCTGAGTTATTCTAGGTTTGAAACCTGGGTGTATTGTTCTAGACCTGGCTTACCCGAGCGGACAACTCGAGCCGAGGGGGGCAGCGTACCGGTAACCAAAAGATCATCCGGCTTTGCAACTTGTCCGAACCTCATTCTTATTTGGGATATCACACAAACAGAAAGAAGTCACGCCAGTGTGCACTCCTCAGGAGAGAGAAGAGAGGGGGTTTCGTAGCAGTTTATATACAGTTCAGATAATATCAAAGCGGTAAAAGCAACATTTAGCACATTAGGCCCAAACATGTAATAAAAATCAGATAATAAACAAAGCCAAATATAACAATTATTCTAAGCTCGAATTCTTGAACCTGAACCAGATATTCTGGGTTCTATATCCCCAGCAGAGTCGTCAGTGCTATCACACCTCCTTTTTACTACCCCCGAAAGGGATATAAGGGAGTCTTTTCCAATCAAAGTGACAATCGAAACGAGATTATTTATTTAAAATTTAGAGTCGCCACTTGGGATAATTCATGGTGTCCCAAGTCACCGGTTTTACATCCCGAATCGAGGAAAGATTGACTCTGTTTACTGTCTGCGAACACAAAAATTCGGGTAAGGAATTCTGTTAACCCGGGAGAAGGTGTTAGGCATTCCCGGGTTCCGTGGTTTTAGCACGGTCGCTTAACTGTTATTATTGGCCTATTTATCTTATTTTAAAACATCTTTGAAACCTATGTGCATTTTATCCCCTTTAAAACCGCTTTTAATAATCCAATTGTTATACAACTAATTACTTTATTACACGTTTGCTAATCATGTCACGGGAACGGTACCCACAATTCAAATCGTGTTTATTTCTATTAAAAAGATTAAATTGTAGCCGGGTCACATAAATGTACCCCCGAATTTTAGAAATTAGGTGTCACAGCCACGTCACGGGAACCGTACCCGTAGCTATGAAAATTATTTAATTAACGCGTCTAAAGCAAGCTACGAAATTTCAAGGGATTTTCTATACTAATTTTGTATTTATGTGAGGGCCATGTGTTATGGATTTTTTTTGTATATGGCACACCTCAAATTATTTTAAAAGAAAAGATTTGTATATTTTCTTGAAGGCAAACTAAAGATGCTCATATTTTAATCTAATTTAAATTTAGGTATCACAACCACGTCACGGGAACCGTACCCGTAGTTTTAATAATTCAATTGTGCGCCTAAAGCAAACTACGAAGTTCGTTTTTTCTTTTATATCTAAGTATAAAATTAATGGGGGCCATAAGTGATTTAATTATTGTGGCACACCTTGCTCTAAAATAACTACATTCAATTAGGAGATTGTAAGGCTCTTGATGAATCCACTCAAAATTTATCTAACTCGATGTTTAATCTAAGGCCCTAATTACAGCCACGCATCGAGGTAACTAAATGATTTGATTGCTCGATAGAGAATGAACCAGCTGTAGACCAACTGGGACTCATGAGTCATGCATTGGACTGGGCTCAAAATTGAGCCCATCCCTCAGAATGAGAGCCCACTACACGCAGCATTGATATCAAACCCAATACAGATCCAGTAGGACGATGGGCTTCAGTTACCAAACCAGTCCATTAAACATAAAGTGCAAGGAGAAAGAGAAGGGATGGGTGAATATTCTTGGGCCTGACATTGAGCCCAAACACGGCAGAACAACATAGAGGCAAATTCTGGAAAGTCTAACAGTACCTAAATCATTATACCGCTCATTTGGGTTTGCCAGCAGGTTTAAACATCAAATAAACTAACTGAAGCATTCACCTCTGACCCTTACGACTTATTCATATACATTACATTAATTTACATGTAGGCTCAGGACTATTTTAACAAAACTTTGAATTCTTAAAGAACAAATAACTAGTAAATGGAGATTAATAAGCCTTGTCCTACGAAATAACAACAGAATTACTCTACACTACTAAAACCAAATCTATGTTTAGATTGTGATCCTCCATAAGCTGCCAGTTCTTCCCACGTAGGAGTAATATCAATTTCAGCCTCCAATTCTCATGGATCTAATCATGTTGAGATCAGATCCAACAAGAGCCATGCTGCACACATGCTGACCCCTGGCTAATACTCACAACTCAAACCATAAAATGAAATATTAGACATGAATGACCGAAAAAAAACATTGTATTTAGAGCTCAAACCCAACAGATATCAGCTAATGCGTTTGAAGCACAAGAACAACATGTTTTTAAGCACATGACACGAAAATCAACATAGATATACACCCTATCATTCAAGCAACACTTCTAGCATTTATGTAAGGTCAAGATTACAGAGATTTTGGCATAAGGCCATAATGTGTACCTTAGTGCCTGAAATTCTGCTCCAAAATATCAAATAAAACACAGCTACTTCGACCAAACAGAGAGCAAGGCAGCAAATAGTCAGCAAACAGCTTCAGCCTCAAGTCACAAGAACTCCAAAACCCAGAAATACCAACAAGATTGTTCAGTTTTTCCTTTCTTTTGTTTTCATTTAGCCAGAAAAGAGAAAAGCCTCCCATTTGAGAGATTTTTTTTGTGAAAGATTTTCATGTTTGTGTTCCGTGTGTGAAGAGTGAGGGGAAGGCCTTATTTGTACAATAGAAATCTGTTGTGTGCCTTCCAAGTCAAGGAAATAGGCTTTTTCCCAAAAACCCCTCATAGGGCATCTTTTAAAACTGACTACTGTACAACTGTCCTTTTCCTTTCAGATATTTTCATTTTTCAGCCTCTTATCCTAACAATTTTGGGCAATTGTCCATTTTAAGAAGCTTCCCAATCAGTTACTAAAGATTCTCTCAAGTTAACAATCTCCAAATTACCCCCTTAAGTTCCTAGTTATTCAATTAGCCCCCTGAATGTCCTAGGCATTCACAAACCAAGGCCAACAATCTTCTAACAGAAACCATAGGCAAACGGAATCAAATGGTGTCGATTTCTAAAACCTAAATAGACTTAACATGAAATGAAATCAGAAAGAAACCAACAATTGAACAATTGAAACTGACATTTATGAAGAAACAACCAATGAATGCCCTATTTCAACCTTTGAAGCAATTAAACCAGCCATTTAACAGGGAATCAAATGATACTAACATATTGATTTCAATTTCATTAAACACAAAATAAACCCAAATTGAAAACTGAAACCCTAATGACCTAATGGCAAACTTAAACATTAACGATTAAGCACAGAAGCTAATTAATAAACTTAAAATCAAAAACCTAATTCATGCAATTAAACAAAAACAAAACCCATCCAAAGAAATTGAACACTTGAACTCTGATGAAGATGCCTAAACTAATGAGCCTTAACACTACTAATTAAACTTGCGAACAGAAGAAAATCGAAAACCTAAACCTTCATTTGTTGATCGAAGAAACGGAAAAATGAGGGGAAAACAGAGTGATATAGAAGAGAAAAAGGTGACAAAGACAAGAAGAATAAAAATGGGAAGAGGAAATGAAAACAAATACCTATTGCATGTATGAACAAAAGTTTGC
>NW_017682557.1:5360-9693 GCF_001879085.1 Nicotiana attenuata | reverse complement strand
CTCACTCTCACACCTCTCGGTAGAAAGAGTGATTTTTCCCAATTGATTCTCTCGAGACCAATTGGGTAGGCCTATAAGCCCAAGCAACTTAGGGTTCAAGTTGGGTAATTACTCTCTCGAGGTTTAACCCGTTAATTGGGACTACCATTCTCATGGGTCCATCCCAATTCCTTGTTGGGTTAATTTTGGAGTCATAGACACTCTTTCTCAAGAAGAGTCAAGACCCACTAAGCTAGACTTAGTGTTTGCAACTACCAAATCCTAGTTAAATCATAAAATTAACCCAAATAGCAAACACCCAACATCATTCATGCATTAAACAATCACACCCATTAATTACCCACACTAGGGTTGAGCCACAACCCTAGCTAATGGGTTTAGCTAGACATAATAGCAACAGAAATTGAAGAAGTAGTAGATAAAATCAACATATTAATTAACTAGGATGTTAATCTACAAGAATCCACGATTAAACAAGATGAAAATGCCCAAAATAGGCTAAAACTTGAGTCTCACGAGTGCTGCTGCTATCTGATATCTAATACTTAACCTAAAAATAATAAAATATTCTATTTATACTAGGCTAGAAAAACTAAACAAAAATACCCTGCGGGGCTGGCGCGGACCGCGCAGAAATGCAGCGCGGCCGCGTAGGGGTCTTGGTCTTCGATCACTCACTTCTGAAGCTGGGGACGCGGACCGCGCAAAGAGGTAGCGCGGCCGCGCAGGCTAATGGGCGCGGACCGCGCAACATTGAAGCGCGATCGCGTGGACACAAGCGCTGACCGCGTAAAAAGGAGCGCGGACCGCGCATGGATACCCTTGAAATGTGTACTCTCTGAATCTCCTAGGGCGGCCGCGCAGCACATCAGTGCGGTCCGCGCTAGGTCCTCTTATCCCCACTTTAATGATTTTTGACACTTGAGCAGGTTTGACTCCGTTTCGAGCCGATTTTTGACTTTTGTCATCTTGTCGCTCAAACCTGCAATCAAGCGCACTTTGTAAGCATTCTGGGTCTATTTTATGACAATTAATACATAAAGCATAGGCAAGTATGGGCATAAAACGTGTTAAAAAGTCACAGTTATCAACTCCCCCAAACTTAAACCTTTGCTTGTCCTCAAGCAAATAAGATAAGACCCACCCCTCAAAAGGAAACATCCAAGTAATTCCAGCTTATCCTAAGGAAACCTCATCACGCATCAATTGGGACTAACAATTGCCCTCAATACGAATGCATCATTAATACATTTTTAAACTTTTAAGAACTATGGATCAAATGTGACACAAGAGCATCAAGGGTTAACTCATTTCATCAAGGCGCTTTTCTCAAATACCTTGGTCATTGTGGAACCCAAACTCACACATCATTAACTCTCCCTAAGCGAACCTCACCTTTTAGAGTAATGACACACAACCCGAGGTTGATGGATTTTTCACTCATTTCTCTCACAAAGAAGGTCATAAGTCCAGCTTTAGGTACCATATGCTTGCCCCTTATGTAGGTATCCACTAATGTAAGCTTCCCTCAACTCAAGATCATATAGGGCTTTTGAGGAGTCATTGTGAAGGCTTTTGGGTAAAGGTAGGACATGTTTTTGTTCATTTAGGTTCAATCTTCCCTTCAGCACTTCTTTTGATTCATTTTGGCATACTTTTTGACTCATTTGAGTATTTCACTTCTTTCAAGGGGTTAGAGAGACACAGTGTCACTCTTTCTTTTGCAATTCAAACCTTTCTCCTTTTTCTACTTTTGCACAACCTTTTCTTTTTTCACTTTGTTTTCTTTGAATCCCCTTTTTTGGTTCTTATTCACTTTTGTATTTCTTTGTGCCTTTTTCTCTTTTTCATTGCCTCCCTTTTCTTTTTCTTTTGTGCCTCTTTACCACATTGATGCCTTTCTTGTCTCTCCCCCCCCCCCCCTAAACTTTGATATTTGCCATTACTCAAGGGAAGATTTGGGTGCCAAGAGAGGGTCTCATTGAGAACGGGTATTGGCTTGTAGCTTTGGTTCATGAAAGAAGAAAGTTTAAGGCTCAAAAGGGTTGAACTAGGGATCATTTCATTGGTAGGTCATGGAAATTGTTCAAATTTGGAAGTTCGGATCAAGGAAGGCCTATATTCACTTCTCAAGTCAAGTTTCACCTATGATTTCGCCTCAACAAACATTCAGGGCAAGTTCTAGACCATCGGCTTGGAGCTTAGACTCACAATTCGAATTCTCACCACACACACTCAAGGATTGCTAAAGACATCGAGTTGAGAGCCCACAACGACCTTAGTTCCAATTCAAGCGCACAATGGCCCCACACGACCATATGATGATTGTTTGGTCAACACGAGAGTCTCAAGGCCACAATTTTCACCATCCTAAAACAACATTATGTCTTTGACCATGGGATCAAAGGCAAATGTTATAGGCCCAAGTGAAGCTTGCCTGAGGTCCTCATAACTACGAAATATTGAAAATCAAAAGAAGAAAAATCAAAAACGGACTCAAACCCTTAAGAAGGTTGTCACGCCATTCATCATTGGGAAGGGCCACCCGGTTCACACAACACTCTACCCTTGGAAAGAACCGTGGCATTAAGAAAACCAAGGGCTTATTGACAACGCCAAAACCAAAACAAAAGGCTACGAGCCTAAATACCAAGCTAAAACGAAAATTTTTAATGAAAATAGAAAAACCGAATGAATATGTACAATGGGGAGTAGAATATACAACGAGGATGAATATATACATAAAGTAGAGAAGTAGCCAATGGGAGTAGAATATACAACGGGGATGAATATATACATAAAGTAGAGAAGTAGCAAAAATTAGCAGTTATATACAGGCCAACTATCAAATCTAAAACATAAACTAAAAGTCAAATATATACAGTCATCCAAATATATCAAAACAGTAGGGCGCACCCCCACGAATAAGAGCTGGCATTGTCCCCAATGCCAACTACCAAAATAAGCATAAAAACAGAGAAAAAGGATATAGAAAGGCCCCTCAAGCCTGGTCCACATGCATGGGGTCTCCTGTCGTCCCCGGATCCTCTGTAGTAGCCGGGACCTCAGACTGGTCTCCGACCCGCTGCTGGGACATGAGCCGGATCAAGGACAAGCTGAACCATCGGTGGAACACTGGATGTACCCTCCTGAACCTGGGCCACCTCTATCACAACTCCCTCAGTGCTAGGGAGTTTCCTCTTCTTCCTCAGCCTGGGGGTCTCTATTTATAGAAAACACTATGGGACCCATTACTTACCCACCAGCGCGGCCACGCAGAAATGGTCGCGGACCGCGCTGGATTTCCAACATCCTTAATTGCCTGAGCAGCCCACGCAGACCACGCTGTCTTGTCACGCGGCCGCGTGGGAAACTTCAGAGAGCATGTAATTTGGGCTTCTCTTGCGGACCGCACAAAAATTCACGTGGACCGCGCAGCTGGCTTTAGAGACTCAGCTCCCATTTCGCCAGCCTACGCGGACTGCACAGTTTTGGTGCGCGGCCGCATAGGCAAACTTCAGAGACCTTAAAATTTTTGCTACTTTTGTCCTGCACTGGTCCAACATCAACCCTGCCACATCTCACAAACCATGAGTTGAAAAATCCTAATCTACAACGGAAAAATAAAAGGAAAGAAAAAGACATGGGTTGCCTCCCAAGAAGCGCCTGATTTAACGTCGCGGCACGATGCATTTTACCATAATATCACTTCAAATGAAGGAGTGCCACCACGTGGCTGTCATCAATCTTCCCCAAGTAATGCTTCATACAATGCCCATTGACCCGAAATACCTCACCATTTTTGTTTTTGAGATCAAGAGCACCAGAGGGAGTCACAAATACCACTTCAAAAGGGCCACTCCACTTAGATTTGAGTTTGCCCGGAAATAACCTCAACCGGGAGTTGAAAAGAAGAACCATATCACCGACCTTGAATTCCTTTCCCCGAGCATATTTGTCGTGAAGGTACTTCATCTTTTCCTTGCACAAAGACGAGCTGGAGTAGGCGTGAAATCTAAACTCATCAAGCTCATTCAATTGCTCCACTCGGAGATTGGCTGCAACATCCCATTCCAAGTTCAACTTCCTCAATGCCCACATAGCCTTGTGCTCAAGTTCCACAGGAAGATGGCAAGCTTTACCAAACACCAACCGATACGGAGACATACCAATTGGAGTCTTGTAAGCCGTCCGATAAGCCCAAAGAGCATCATCCAATTTCTTCGACCAATCGGTCCTATTAGCATTCACCGTTTTGGACAAAATACTCTTTATCTCCCGATTTGAGAATTCCACTTGTCCACTAGCTTGTGGATGATAGGGGGTGGTCACT
>NW_017682557.1:0-3749 GCF_001879085.1 Nicotiana attenuata | reverse complement strand
TCATGCATATTTAAAAGGTCGCTGGGGCATTACATAATCCGAATGGCATTCTCGAGAACGTGCCATAAGGACATGTAAAGGTTGTCTTCTCCTGATCCTCTGGGGCAATGAGAATTTGATTATACCCCGAGTAGCCATCTAGAAACCAATAAAAGGCCCGGCCCGCAAGACGATCAAGCATTTGGTCCAAGAATGGTAGTGGGAAATGATCTTTTCTTGTCACCTTGTTCAGCTTTCTATAGTCCATACACACTCTCCAACCCGTAACTGTCCGAGTAGGAATCAACTCATTGTTGGCATTGGTCACTACCGTCATTCCACCCTTCTTTGGCACACATTGGACCGGGGAGGTCCATGAACTGTCCGAGATCGGGTAAACCACACCGGCGTCAAGCCACTTGATAACCTCTTTCTTTACCACTTCTTGCATCACCTCGTTGAGTCTCCTTTGATGTTCAAGAGATGCCGTGCATCCTCCTCCAAGATGATCTTATGCATGCAAAATGCGGGGCTTATTCCCCTGATGTCCGCCAAAGTCCATCCTATTGCCCTTTTTCGCTTTGGAGCACCTCCACAGTGGCCTCAACCTGCAAGTTAGTAAGGCAAGAAGAAAGAATAACTGGAAGAGTAGAATTAGAGCCCAAGAATTCATACCTGAGGTGTGGAGGAAGTGGTTTCAACTCCAACACCGGTGGCTCCTCAATTGATGGCTTGGTTGGCGGAGTTTTGCGATTTTCAAGATCCAAAGATAGTTTCCTAGGCTCATATGAATATGAACCCATTCCATGCAATGCATTCACGCACTCCACTCTACCGGCATCATCATTGGCATCCATGTTAAGAAGCACGGCTTCAAGAGGATCTTCAACATTAATCAAGGCACTTGTGTCATCCACTATCACCGCCGTGACAATGTCCACAAATGAACACACCTCCGTACTATTGGGTTGCCTCATTGACTTGCACACATGAAATACCACCTTCTCATCTCCCACACGGAATGTTAACTCCCCTGCTTCCACATCAACCAATGCCTTCCCCGTAGCCAGGAAAGGTCTTCCAAGAATAATAGGCACTTCGAAATCCACTTCGCAATCCAATATGACAAAGTCGGCCGGCAATATGAATTTGTCCACCCGGACAAGCACATCATCGATTATACCTAAAGGCCTCTTCATCGACCTATCCGCCATTTGAAGTCTCATTGAGGTTGGTCTAGGTTGCCCAATTCCCAAAGTCTTGAAGACTGAGTACGGCATCCAATTAATGCTAGCCCCCAAGTCACATAGGGCCTTAGCAAAGTCCGCACTTCCGATAGTGCAAGGAATAGTGAAAGCTCCAGGGTCTTCTAGTTTCGGGGCCATAGAATGCACAATCGCACTAACTTGGTGCGTCATCTTTATTGTTTCACACTCCATAGAACGCTTCTTGGTGACTAAGTCCTTCATAAATTTTGCGTACCCAGGCATTTGTTCAAGTGCCTCCACTAAAGGAACATTGATTGTGAGACTTTTCATCATGTCTATGAATTTCTTGAACTGATTGTCATTCTTTTGCTTTGTTAACCGCTGAGGATATTGTGGAGGTGATCTAGGCAAGGGTGCCTTTGCCTTGGGCACCGCCGGCTCGGGTATATCAATAATGTGTTCCCTATATGGGTTCACGGTCTCTTGAGTCTCTACCCCGGCCTCATCATCAATATCAATCCGCACATCATTTGTCACTATTGGTTCAACCACATTGTCAACATTCAAAGGTGCATCATCATTATGCAACTCAATTTCATCATTCACAACTTGATTCTCAATCGAGGCATGCACATCACCGCCTCTTCCACTCCTAGTTGTAACCGCCATCACATGATTGTTATCCCCCTTCGGGTTCACTACCGTATCACTTGGTAGCGCACTTTTTGGGCGGGTATTTAAAGCTTGAGAGATTTGTCCTATTTTCACCTCTAAGTTCCGGATAGATGTATTATGCAAAGCCAATTGTGCATCAGAATCTTGGTTCTTTTTCATCATCTGCTCCAACATCATTTCTATCCGTCCCATATCACTTCCAGAAGAACTAGGCCCTTGTGACTGAAAGGGGGGTGGATTGTTTGGTTGTTGGAACATGGGGGGCCTTTGAAAGCCTTGCCCCGTACCACCATTATTCCACCCTCCTTGATTGCTATTGTTGTTGTTCCAATTGTTGTTGTTCCCATTCCAATTGCCTTGGTTATTACCTTGATTATCCCAATTGTTGTTTTGTTGCTATTGTTCCAATTGTTGCCACCCTGTTGTTGATTATTGTTATTCCAATTGTCGCCTCCTTGTTGATTGCCCCAATTTCCTTGGGGGCGACATTGTTGATTTCCTCTATTTCCTTGGTAGTTATTGACATATTGGCACTCCTCACTTTGTTCATCAAAACACTCGTTCGAATAACCACCACCATCGTTGTTGTTGTCAAACTGCTCACCGCTACCTTGAGGTTGTTGTTGCCCTCTTTGCCTCCTTTTTAGCATAGAAACATTCTCTATTGCATTGACTTGGCGCGGGTTTTGTACTTGTTGCAATTGCGCCTTCGCCAACTGATTCATTGTTGTTGTAGTTCGGCAATAGCTTGGCCATGATCACTCAACTCCTTGTGCAAATGGATGACCGTGGGGTCACCTTGGGGTACATTCGCTCGGCTTTGCCATGCCGAAGAGGTGTCCTCCATTTCATCAAGTACATCACATGCCTCTTGGTAAGAAAGTTTCATAAAGTTCCCACCGGCCAATTGGTTCACAATGCATTGATTTGTGGTGTTGATTCCCCTATAGAAAGTCTGTTGGATCATCGCCTCAGTCATATCATTATTAGGGAATTCCTTCACCATTGTTCTATATCGCTCCCAGATCTCATGCAATGGATCCGTTGGCATTTGCTTAAAGGCTAGAATCTCGTCCCGAAGAGCCGCCATATGACTTGGAGAAAAGAACTTGGCAATAAATTTGTCCGCCAATTCATCCCATGTGGTGATAGAATGATTTGGTAACCTTTCTAACCAGTCCAACGCTTTGCCCCGAAGAGAAAACGGGAAAAGCCTCAATCTCAACGCATCCTCTGACACGTTTGTTTGTTTGCTGCCCCAGCAAGTATCTACGAACCGCTTCAAGTGCTTGTATGCATTTTGGTCGGAGGCGCCCGTAAAATATCCCCTTTGCTCGAGCAAGGTCAACATGACATTTGTGATTTGAAAGTTCCCCGCCCGAATTCGGGGAGGAACGATGGCACTCGCGTACCCTTGATTAGGAAGAACTCTTGGGACCGCTCTTGGCGGTGGCGGAGGAGGGTCTGGAATAGGATTGTTGTCATGTACATTAGCATTGGCATTTCGACCTCTCCGTGGTACTTGAGGTACCGGAAGCTCATCTTGCTCAACATCTTCAACCTCTTCCCCCGCCAAGGCATTGCCAAGAGGGTCATTTCCGTTTGGAGCCATGTGTACCTGATGGATCAACACAAATTATGTTAGTAAAAAGAAGGAAAGAGAAGCAGAACACAAAACTAGCTACACAAATAGTCAACACCGTAAGCTCCCCTGCAACGGCGCCAAAAAGTGATTAGGTCGCAGCGGACTCAACCTTTGGAAGAGTGGGCGCTAATACTTTTACCCAATAGTGGTATCGGGGTCAATTTCCACAAGGAGCTAGAAAGGGAGTTGGATATTTGCTTAGCCTAGAAATGCGCGTTTGCTTCTAATTGATCTTCTATCAT
>NW_017682556.1:8988-9694 GCF_001879085.1 Nicotiana attenuata | reverse complement strand
CAAGGATCCCAAATGGACGCTTCACAGTCCTGTCGGCCAACTGCAACAACATAGAGGTGGGTCTAGCTCTCCCAATGCCCAACCTCTTATAAATAACCAGGGGCATAAGATTAATGTTGGCCCCTAAATCACAGAGTGCCTTAGCAAAGGCGAAGTTCCCAATAGTGCATGGAATTGTAAAGCTACCTGGATCAGATAGCTTTTCAGCAACAGGTCTAGACACCACTGCACTACAGGTCTGAGTGAGTGTCACTGTGGACAAATCTTGGAAGTCAAACTTCCGAGACATCAAGTCCTTCATCATTTTAGCGTATCCAGGCATCTCCTTTAAAGCTTCAATCAATGGAATGTTTACCTGAATTTGTTTGAGCATCTCCAAGAACTTTTTATACTGCTCCTCCTTTTGATGCTTGGCCAACCTTTGTGGAAATGGTGCAGGAGGTCCTTTCTTCCCAATCACTTGGGATTTCTCTTTCTCAGCTACTGTTTCAACTACTGGCTCAACTATTGTCTCAGTCTCTTGCTGCATATTCTTTTCTTCAGGTGCGGGCTGGACTGTCACCTCTGTCAATCTCGTAGACTCATCCAGCTCAATGGGCACTGGAATGAGTGTCTCAGCCTGTATGTTGTCTCAAGCTCTCTCTTGCTCAACATCTAGATCCCTGCCATTCCGGAGACTCACCGCCATCAGCTGCTTGGGCCCTGC
>NW_017682556.1:0-8700 GCF_001879085.1 Nicotiana attenuata | reverse complement strand
AAAAAAAAAAAAAAAAAAAAATCCAAGTTCAGTTTTAAATACTTATCTTTTTCAGCAAATGAACCAAAACAGCCCAAACTTGCTACACATTTCAGATTTTACAACTACTAATTATGTTGACCTTTTGCAACATTAATTTCAGTTGGGACCAGACAAGAATTTTTCTATTTATATATGCTTTAACTAATTGTGTGACTTCAGCAATATTAGTGCTTACACTGTGTGTAATACTTTTTATAAAAAAATTATCTTATGGCTTCTATATCTGTGCTTTGTTAAAACAAAAGTTCAATTGGAGAATGGTTCATTATTAGATTGTATGTGGCTTATGATTCATTAAGTCCATATATACTCCAAACAATTGGCTATTTCTCAAATCTTGATTTAAACTTTATTTGATTAATTAACTAAACTGGAATATTGAGTACTATATACTAGTAGCATAGCTCCAAGTTGGCACCACTAAGATAGAATATAATATTCATGTCCTATATACACGGTATATTTTATGATCGTAGCGAAATATATAAAAAGTATTTTTGACCTATATATACAGTATAATTTTATGATGAAGAATGTTCAATTGACCATTATCCCTTCATTGTATGTGGCTACGTCAACGCCTATAAAAGATGAAATTCATAAGTTAAACCGAAATGCTAATATGATCATAAGTTAATTAACCATACTGAATAAAGTTGATAAATACTAAACTTTTACCATGGCATAGTTTGTAATACCAAAAGAATATATGAATCAATGTTGAAATAAATATATCTTTTTTCTAAAAAAAACCAAACTATTAGGTACTTTCAATTGAAAAGTTACTGGTTTTCATCTTAAATATAGATATATAAACGTTGAAGCTCCAAACTTATTTCAAAATCATACGAATATGTTCTCAAATTATTGGGTCTTGTAAGAAACTTATTATTTATAAAATAAGACCCACCCACCCACCAAAATTAAAGCAGTTCCATATATATAAAAATATGTGTGGATATATTTAATTGACTAAAATATTATAATTGAAGTGCTCTCACTATTTATATTTTCATCAACATTTGGCTTTGTGGTTATGTCCCTATCGAAGGCCTCAAATAAAGCATCCACTAAAACTAATACTCAGTGCCTTTTAACTTTTCCTTATTAGCCTTAACACCTTAATGCAATTTCAATGTTCCCCACTCAATGGCCTCGCTGTTTTCTCCATTTTTCTTCTTGATAATTTCTTATATTTATAATGTAGTAAATCCTTATTGGTTCGAGCATATTATAACTCACTAATTAAACAGATTCTATATAAAAATATGTTGAATATATAAGTAAATTAACAAGTCTTAGACTGTCGTGCTAAAACAATGAGCTAAAACGTGTAAAACGAACAAAGTGTACGGATCGTTATTGCTTATGAATATAAATATGGACATGATTATTGAAGTAATAGAAACTAGCTAGCTGTTCATATCTTAGCCGTCCATTTTTGGGATATGTGTCGAAAGTTGTAGTCTGTTGTTGTTAAGAGCAACTTAAATCATTTTATCAAAAACTTTAGTGTAAATATACTAATTCATGACTTATAAGAGAAACTATAGTAACACTGTTGAAACTAGTACAGTTTCTTATATTTTTGTGTGTTAACTTAAGTCGCAAGTCAAGTTGTGTAGACCAGTGGCGGATGGAAAGTATAATTATCGGGTTCATGCATTATTGACACAAAGTATGTAGTGTGTGTGTGAAGATCACTGAAATTTCAAAAAATATTAGAATATGAAGCCATATTTTCATGATTTTAGCGGTAAGAACATAAAAATTAAACCTATAGAATTGAAATTTTGGATTTGCTTACGCCTAAAATATAAATGTTTAAATTGAGAAGGGGCCACTAAATGTGGAAAGTTTAAGGTCTTTATCAATAATTGAAGATGAAGAAGAACAATTTAACTTTTCCCATCTTCACTAGGATTAACCATAAGGAATTCTTTCAATATAACATTGAATCAAGAACCATTTGTACAAGTGGGAAGAAAATTCAAGAATTATGAAGAATCTTTCACCAAAAAGATAAGAGGTGGGTGGGTGGGTTTGGAGGGGGGGGGGGGAGGGGAAGGATGGGGCAAATAGAATTAGGGTTTGGTGCTCTTGAGCTCAGGGAGAGAATGAAACAGTGTATTAGTGGAGAGAATGATATATAGAGAAGATGCAAGTTTGCATAAGTGCTGCTGATATATCTCTTTCCAAGCAATAAGCAGATCATTAATTTGACTGTTTTCAAATGTTCCTTTGGTTATTTTTTTATTTTTCAAGTGCTTGTAGCTGATAATCAAATTCGGTGGAGGAGCTACCATATTAGTTACGGGTTCGGACTTACAAAACTCAATTTACTTAGACACCCTATATTTGTATTAGAACATTTATTAAATATATATTAATATTTAATTACGAACACGGTAACTAATAGGGATTTCTTACATTGGAAGGAATATCAACCACAGACATGTATTCTTTGAGTACTCAAGCCTAGAATAGAAACCCTTTACTTGAAACCGCCTGGTAATATAATTTTCATCTTTCGCGTACCAATCGGCAGAGAGTTTTTCGCACAATAGGTATAGGTTCGATTAAAAGAAATCAGTATAAGGAAAATATAAATATAAATATATATACCTAAATATCAACGCAGTTGTCATTTTTATCGAACAATTGTATGATGAAACCCAGAAAGGGAGCTATAAATACACATAATGGATCAAGATAATATTTCTTAGTTTGCTTATGAATGCATCTTTGTATGACTCAATAGCTATAAGATTTTGTGCCCACTTTAAAAGTTAAAACTACTTTATATCTTATATTTTAGTAAGTGCAAGGTTCAACTCGTATTACACTATTCCTTTTCCTTTCCTTACCTAGAATTCCTCAACCCCCAAAAAATTAATAAAATGTGAGTAACATATAAAATATATAATTACTAATGATTTAGCCAAGGTTGTTAACTAAGAACATTTGCCTTTTGGAGAGTGACAAAGGTTAAGTATCATGATCCTGTTGTGTTGACATCACATTCTTTGGTCTGTGAACATCTACACTATGTTTGATCTATTATGTACACCACTAAATGTGGTATGGTACCGCTCAGCGGCGAAGCTAGAAATTTCTTCAAGGGTGTTCAAATTTAAAAGAGGTAAAAGAATTCCCGACAAAGGGTGGTCAATATGTGTTATATACCTCTAAAACTAATATTTTACCTATGTACACAGTGTAATTTTTCTACGAAGGGTGTTCGATTGACCACCCTGTTATTTGTGGCTTGAATTAATTCCTTGTATTTTTAGGAAACCCATAGTCCCTATAGGTTTAGGAAAACTCATCGTCCTAATAGATTTGGGAAAGGAAACCATATAGTCCTTGTCAAATTGGAAAACCTTTCTCTTATATGTTTGTGACCTTTTGAGATCTATATATAGGGGTTTGTAGTTGGGGATTCTAAAGATTGTATTGTGCTTTTCTTTTCATTCATAGTGAAAAACTCTCTCTGCTTTTGCCCCGAGGATTAGGCTTAGCTGAACCTCGTTAAATCCTTGTGTTGATTTTTCTTCTCTATTTGCTTTGTGTGTGATTGTGTTCTTGTTAACCCACGATATTCCACAATAATTGGTATCAGAGCAAGGCTCGGGTTTCTACATATAATCTAGGGTTAAGATGTCTTCATGATCTTCAACAAAGTACGAAGTAGAGAAATTTGACGGGGGTTCTAGTTTTAGTCTATGGAAGATTAGGATGAAATCGTCCTTAGTGTTACAAGGGTTATGGAAGGCAATTAATGAGGGTTTTCCTGAAGAGATGAAGGAGGCAGAGAAGGCAGACCTGAAGGAGAGGGCTTTGAGTGCGATCTTCATGAGCGTTATAGATAGCGTTTGATCACGCCCAACTATGCCTTATAAAAAGGACACGCGGACGTTGCAAATATAATCTGAGTATTTAGCCGAGAGTCGAACCCACAAGGAATTAACCTATCACTTACTTTCGTTGGATTTACTAAACTCTACGGAGTCAACTTTCCCAAACGTTGTAAATAACAATTGATGGTATTTCTACTAACTAGGAATGAATGTAAATAAACAGCTAAAAACTAACTAAGATTGAGTTGTAAACAATTAAGAGAAAGTTCTAAGGCTATGATTTCCCCTATTGATGAAATCTCTTTCGATTATGCTTCACATAGAATCACCAAATCATCTCTATCAATCATGAGCGCTCCTCTTACCGTAAATATCTCCCGAGTAATTACAATAATTTACTAGACGCACTCTCCCGAGATACGCTAGCTGACTTTGTTTATTACAGCTCACTTTAGATTGCACCCAAGGCCTCGTTATCCCTAATCCCGCCTTTAAACCCGCAGTTATAGATCCCTCTTATACTTTGGGAGTGGTGTTGTTCAACAATTACCTAAATATGCACTCTCCCGAGTTATGCACACTAAATAGGCACAGCTAATTGAGGATCCTGTCAATTAACTAAAACAAGCATGTAGTTGAACAAATAGAGATTAAACTGGCAAACTATATGAACATAATCAAGAAGTTCATCCTTCAATAGGTTCCATCAAAACCCTAGACAAAGGAATTAGCTACTCATGGCAAAACTAGATAAAACTACTAAATTATTCATAATGGATAATTGCAAGAAGATAAAAGAGATAGAAAAACTCTAATATTTGGTTGATCTTCTCACACTTGTTCTTGCCTCCAAAAGTAGTCTAAAACAAGCTTAAAAACAATCTTGGGCGAGTTCTTAGCTTATAAGGGTTTGGAACAAGTTTTTCCGAATTTACACTTTGGTCCCCAATTTTTCTGACGCGTGAACAGTGCACCGCGGTCGCGGAAGGACCACGACTCGACCGCGGTGGGAGCTGACCATTCTGCTTGGAGGTTTAATCTACCGCGGTCGCGGTGGAATTTGTCCAGGCCATTTTTCGCTTCTTTGTGCTTGGGTACTTCTTGAGTGGGCGTTTTCTTCACATTATTGCCTCCAAGCCACTCCGTGGTGCTTCCTCACTTGGAATATTCCCTACGAAACAAAAGAACTCCATTAGAACATTTTGTTGGCAATTTGACTATAAAACAACAATAAAGCATGGTTATATTAAGGTGTAAATATCATCTATATAGCCTAATATCAACACCCCACACTTAAATCATTGCTAGTCCTCGAGCAATCCACCACACTCCATCAAAGTTCATTCCCTAAGATTTTCCCTTAACGACTCACGCCTTGAACATTTTACCCAAGTTGCACCTAGTAGTGAACAACCTTTACCTCAAGAGTCAAATCTTTCGTACCATGCACCATTTGCACTTACTCAAACCACTCTATACAAGAGTCAAGACTTACCTTTCCTTTGTGAATCACATGCCCTCACATCACATAAGAGAGTAGTTCCACATATAATGATATTTAGAACAATTAGGAACTTAGATAGACAGAATTCGCTCACTCTCAAAAAACACATTCACATGCCACAAAGATGCACCATAGGCTTGCCCGTAGTGTAATACTCTACTAATCGAGCTCACTCAGTCTAAGATCAATAGGACTTCACTTGGTTGTAATGTAGGCTAAGGGACGGGTAGGATATATTTAGATATAGTAACTAACCTCCCTAAGCACTTTTAATACAAGTACATTAACCTTTAAGACCATACTTATGTCAACCAAACATTCCACCACATTTATTTTAAACATCCCCATCCATTAGGTGCAGTTGTAACAAACCACCACTTATCAATTACTACATTTAATTCTAACTTTTTTTTTTTCTCTTTTTTTTTTCTTTTTTTTTCGTGGTGCTTCTTCTTT
Organism: Nicotiana attenuata; assembly: GCF_001879085.1. Lineage (NCBI taxonomy): Eukaryota > Viridiplantae > Streptophyta > Magnoliopsida > Solanales > Solanaceae > Nicotiana > Nicotiana attenuata. The sequence goes on along the minus strand of NW_017682556.1, from coordinate 2,838 downwards.
TACTCCTCAAAATTCTGCACCTTTTCTCTATTTCAATGGTTCCACTCAAAAACAAACCACCCACCCCACACTTTTTTTTGCATAATTTCAATACTATTCAAGTGCTTATGGGAGGTAAGAGAGTTCAAACAGCAGGCTATTCAAACAATTGAGTAAGGTTCGCAATGTGGTTGCCAAAGAAACAGGCTTATAGGCTCAACGGGGTTAACTAAGATGTATTACATTCAGGTGGGTTTACTTTATATGTCTGGCTCAACAAAGAAATGCCTGTATCACTTCTAAAACTGAATGAAACTACTATTTCGTTTTGCAAACACACAGGGCAAGTTCTAGGCATCAAATGTGAATCATGGAATACAGTAAAACTCACACACACATGGCACATGACTCACTCCGGATTGGTTTATCAAGACATTCTCTTTTGAGTGTTCAAGTTAGATACAAACATACAATTTTAAGGTACTTTAGCACGATTCAACCATTGAGACTAAGCGTTACACTCTAGTGTCTATAGTGTTCAAGTGTATCACCGCTAAGGGTTTTTCCTTCGATTTTAGCTCGTAGCCCATTAATCCTAATCTAGAAACTAAAAAGAAACAAAATGAACAAAAACTACCTACACCCGGTTCAAGATAAACCCTTGGAAAAGAACCGTGGCCCAAAGAAAAACCAAGGGGGAGTTACTACACTACCTAAAAATGAAAGAAAAATAAAAAAAAATCTTTTTGTTATTTTCTCTAGACTAACTTCTCTCAAGAAAATTGTCCAAAGGATCCGTCATCAGGAAGAGTCTCCATATCCCATTTTTTTTCTCGACTTAGTCCCTCAAGAACCCCGCCGAAAGAGATCCGTCGTCGGGACAAGTCACTTACTATTTTAACTTACATAATGAACTATTACTCAAACATCAAACCAATCAAAGCACAACAAAACAAAACAAAATCAAACAGTCAATTGTTACAATTACATACATACAATGAAGTATCCCCCACCCCACACTTAAAATGAAGACATGTCCTCATGGCTTAAAAATTTAAAGAACAGTGAGGTAAAGGGACTTCCTTGAAGGATCACTCCTGATCAGAGACGGTGTCTGAGTTCACATTGCAAGCACGACCCAGAGCTCTCATCCAGCCTAAGAATTTCTTTTCCGACTTCACTTGCCGGTCAGCCACCGCATCTACACGGGCACCCAAATCAGTGACTGAGGTACGCAACCCAGCCATCTCCTGCTCCAAAGTTGTCATGCGGGTGCTCCGGCGTGGCTGTGGAGGGCCTGCCTCGTCAACTCGCGGAGGTGGGGGGACCTCAGCCGCCTCAGCATCATCATCATCATCTGATTCAGCATCTGAGTCATCAACATCCACCATCGGCTCTCGTCCCTCGAGTCCAATTTTTTTTGCCCGGAACGGGGCTTTCAGGGGCAATTTTCCATCAACTCGAAGGTCCTCAGGGACTCTAGCAAGACGGCACAGCCGAGTGATTAGCGAAGGGAAGTAGTGGCCCTTGATTAGCTCAGGCGATCTAATGAACATTTCATCATGGATGAGCCGGGCTACATCAAAATCCTGGTGTGTCATAAGGCAGTAGATAGCCGCTGCCCTTGGCCCATTGACATCAGTTGTGTTGCTAGAGGGTAGCAAGCGAGTGTTGATAATAGTGAGCCAACACTTCGCCTCCCAATTAAGGGACTGTGAGTTCAGAGTGATTAGCTTCTTTATCCATATAAACGATTTGCCAGGGATACATATGACATCAAGAATTGGTGCCCACTCAACCCTCGGGCGATGATTATCTACATAAGCATCTGTCTCTCCCGTGAACACTGGGAGGCGATACACCCAACGAATGGTCTCTAGGGAGGAATCTACCCGGGTATTGCGCACAGTAACAAACCCCTGCTCATGTTCCGGCAAATTTGCATAAAATTCCCACACTAGCTGAATATTGGCCTCCTCCGGTACCTCGAAGAAGATGTCCAGCTGACACCTCCTCAACTCATTGAAGATATTCGGGCACTCCACCTCTAAGGCTGCCCGGTCAATGTGCACCTCATGTAGCAATTTCTTAGCTGCCTTGGCATTGTACCGGTCCTCCGCCGGTTTGGAGACAATCCTAGTGCTGTTAAACTGTGGTGCACTGGCTTGCCCCCTAGCTTGCGAGGAGCTTCCCGGTCCACTAGCGGAGGATCTGGTGTTACGTCGCTTCCTGGATGAACTCATTGTACCTGTCAAACAGAGAAACGCCTATTAGTGAGTGGGTGAAATGTGTGACTATGGGTGGTTACTCAGACTTCACCACAACCATGTCACATTAGCCCTTATAACTCCATTGGGGCAATTTCCCTAACACTTTGTCGACAAGACAAAATCTGCATACATATAACCCATAATGTGACATCAAATCCTCCCCAAATACAATATACCACTACACCATCACACCCCACAATATTTCATTCAATCACCCACCAACAAACACCTTTTCACCACAAGAAACATACAGGCCCTTCACCAATCATTCTCAAAAATGAAATTCAAAAGACAAACAAGAAGAAACTAACACAAATCCACCAACAATTACAACCCATTACAACATGAAACTAACATAAACTACAACACAATACAAAAGAAAAGAGAAGGGAGAGGTGAGTATTATACCTTGATGGAAGACTAGTGAGAGGAATGGAGATGAAGGAAGTGGGATGAGTGAAGAAGAAGAAGAAGAAGAGAGGGATTTGGGGGGTTAGGGTTTAGAGAGAAAGAGGGATTTAGAATTTAGGGGAGAGGATGTTTGTTTTTTTTGGGGGGGGGGGTAGGGGTAGTGTTTAGTTAGGGTTCG
>NW_017682555.1:6387-9695 GCF_001879085.1 Nicotiana attenuata | reverse complement strand
TAGTACTTCCTTTACATTTTCTCCAAGTTTTTTGTAACGACCCGACCGGTCGTTTTGAGCTCTAGCGCGTCGTTCAGCAGTTTGAGACCATGAGCCGCTTCACTTCAGGTATTATGACTTGTACGCATGGTCGGAATTGAATTTCGGGAAGTTTGGAGTTGATTTGGAAAAAAAATTCTCATTTCGGAAGCTTTAAGTTGAAAGAATTGACTAAGGTTTGATTTATGAGTAAATGACCTCTGAATCGGAATTTGAAGGTTCCAACAGGTTCGTATGATGATTTTGGACTTGGACGTATGTCTTGATCGGGTTTTGGATGACCCGGGTGCGTTTCAGTGCCCATTGTGGAAGTTAGCATTCTGAAAGAATTCCATAAGTTTGGGTTGAAGTGCATTTCAGTGTTATCGATGTCCGTTTGGGATTCCGAATCTGGGAATAGCTCCGTATGGTGATTCTAGTATTGGGGGCGCGTCCGGAAGTGGATTCGGAGGTCCGTAGGTCATTTTGGAGTCATTTGGCTAAAGTTAGAAATTTGAAGGTTTTTGAGAAGTTTGACTGGAAGTGGACTTTTTGATATCGGGGTCGAATTCTGGTTCCGGAAGTTGGAGTAGGTCCGCAATATCAAATATAACTTGTGTGCAAAATTTGAGGTCAATCGAACGTGATTTGATAGGTTTCGGCATCGAATGTTGAAGTATGAAGTTCTAAAGTTCATTAAGCTTGAATTGGGTTGTGATTCGTGATTTCGATATTGTGTGATGTGATTTGAAGGCTCGACTAAGTTCGTGATTTGAGAGGTGTTAGTATAATTGGTTAAGGCCCCCGAGGGCCTTGGGTGGAATCCGGATGGTAAACGGATCGAGTTGGACTTGGAAGAAAGGTTGAGGGCTGCTGTCATCTGGTGTAACCGCACCTACGAGGCTTTGACCGTAGGTGCGGAGCCGCAGATGCGATTTTGGCTGGGAGTGTTGGGACCGCAGATGCGGTCATCTCGTCGCAGAAGCGAGACCGCACTTGCGGAAGAGAAGGCGTAGAAGCGGAAATGGGCTGGAAGCCCTGGACCGCAGAAGCGGTGTTTTGTCCGCACATGCGGAACCGCAGAAGCGGTCAAGTGACCGCAGGTTTGAAGAATCGCTGGGCACTGTCTTTTAAAAGACGGGGGCTGGGCTCATTTCAACCTCATTTCCTCAATTGGAGCCGATTTTGGAGCAACTTTGGAGTGCTATTTTCATCACCAAGCATGAGGTAAGTGGTTTCCACTAGTTTTTAGTTAAATACAAGGTTTATATATGGATTTAGTCATGGAAATTTGTAGAAATTATGGAATTTGGAAGTAAAACCTAGAAATTTATATTTTGGATTTTGGCCACGAAACTGGACATGGGATTGAGAGTAAATTATATATTTGAGTTCGTGAGGTTATGGGTAAAGTTTATCTTCGAAAAATCTCGGAATCCGGGCGCGTGGGCCCGGGGATGATTTTTATCGACTTTTCGACCGGTGTTAGAAATTGTTAGAAATTGTATTATAATGAGTAATTGAGCATATATTAATGGGTTTGCATAATTATCGGCCAGTTTTGGAGCGTTGTGTATCGATTAGAGTCATCGGAAGGGCGTGGAATGCCAGTTATGGAACTTCGGAGCGAGGTAAGTCTCCTTTCTAACCTTGTAAGAGGGAATTAACCCCATAGGTGAAATAAATAAATATGTGCTCCTATTTGTGGGGGCTACGCATGCACGAGGTGACTAGAGTCCGTGCGTAACTACTATAATGCTTAAGTCCGGGTAGTCTAGGACCCAAAAGCATGCTTTACTTGTCGTACTTGTAATTTTATTGACAACTTAAAAAGCTCAAATCATATCGAACTTGGTAAATAATTTCTAAAAGGCTAAACATCACTTTCTTGACTGTTAAAAGAGAAGTTGTCATTTCCTTGGGTAATTGTTTCCCTGATGAAGTCTTGATTGACTGTTTGAATGTGTGTATCTATGTGTACCCACGTCGCATGTATGATTCGCGAGCGGGGTAATTCTTTTATTTATATTTGACCGCGTCGCATGTATGATTTGCGAGCGGGGTAATAGATGCATCTATGGTTCGCGCCATTCGACCCTCTGACAGTGCACAATTTAAATATTATTGGATCGGGCCGTACGGCCTCGGCATGATTTGCGCATGCTTGTATTGCTTGCCTTGAGATTTACAAAATTGGATATTGTCTCCCTAGCCTGAGATAAATTAATAAATGATGAAATATGAACTTGGAAATTTCTATTAACCAAAGAATTGATTACCTGCTTCATGCTTATTGAGTTTGCAGTCACCTTATAAAATCTACGATTTTTCGCATCATTGTTATATTATTATTGGACCACTAGTAAGTGTCAAAGTTGACCTCTCGTTACTACTTCTTCGAGATTAGACGGGATACTTACTGGGTACGCGTTGCTTTCGTACTCGTGAGCAAGTCTAGTAGAGTCTCACGAGTCGTGAGCAAGTCTAGTAGAGTCTTGCGGATCGGTACGTGATATGTCTATACTTATCTTCGAGAGGCTACCGGGCTGTTAGGAGCACTTCCCTTCTGTCACACCTCCTTTTTACACACCTACCCCGAAGGATAATGTATAAGGGAGTTTTTCCGTTTAAAGTGACATTATTCGAAATGGGATTATTTATTTATTATTATTTTTAGAGTCGCCACTTGGGAAAGGATTGGCTTTTTGTGTCCCAAGGCACCGATTTAATTTAAATCCCAAATCGAGGAAAAATTCGACTTCCCAATTGGAGTCTGCGAACCAGAAATTCTGAATAAGGAATTCTGTTGACCCGAGGGAAGGTGTTAGGCACCCCCGAATCCCGTGGTTCTAGCACGGTCGCTTAAATTATTATAAATGGCTAAAATCTAGTTTTATACATGTTCAATCCTGTAGTGCAATTTTTAAAATTATTTACCGTTTTTAATTTATTTTTACGAAAATGAACGCCGTTTAAGAGCGTGTTTTCAGATCACGTCACATGAAATGCACCCGGATCCTCAACACCTCTTATTCAACGTTTTAGGATTTGGATTTGGGCCGCATGAAATGCACACCCGACTTTAGGAAGGTAAACTTATTTAAAGCGCGCCTAAAACAAATACGCGTCATTTTAACTTTGTGGGAAGCCAGGAAAATTCGCTAAATGGCGCACCCAATTTCTAAAATATATTGTATTTAATGAGGGCCCCGCAGTTTATATGCTTTGCTTGGGCGAGGCTCGTCTCATTTAATTATATTTTTTTTTAAGGTCAATCTAAATCGAACTAG
>NW_017682555.1:0-2100 GCF_001879085.1 Nicotiana attenuata | reverse complement strand
TGGCCGGGATTTGGAAAGAAAAAGCTCCTCGGTTTTTTGGTCGGGATTTGGGAAGAAAAAGCTCCTCGGTTTTTTGGCCGGGATTTGGAAAGGAAAAGCTCCTCGGTTTTTTGGCCGGGATTTGGAAAGAAAAAGCTCCTCGGTTTTTTGGCCGGGATTTGGAAAGAAAAGGCTCCTTGGGTTATGCCAGGGAGATCCTCGGTTTTTTAGCCGGGATATTTAAGGAATGGGATCCTATGCTACCATGATTTATTTTCTTTTGGGATTTTCATTTTTATTTCCTTTCTTCTTTCTTTTTCTTTTGTTTTCCTCTTTATATGTTTTCCTTTTATTTAGCAAAACGCATGAAAGAATTTGGGGGGAAACTTCCTTTTTGGTTGTTTTCCTGCTGCAAAGCTGTTTCAGTGCTTGCGCATTTCATTCCTTTTGGATTGCACCTGCTTCTTGCACGGTTGCTCTGAGTAAGACCTGTTTCCAACAAAGAATAATTTATTAGTTTGAAACGGTGGTTGGTTTTGTGGCCTTGATCATCCCAATTGCTTGATCCCGGCCCCCTTTCCGTTGAGAACTTGCTGCTTGTTGGCCTTGAGGGTGAACCTCTTTTCAAACCGACCGGGTCCAACTCTCAGGGCTTCATTATGACTCGCTCGTGTGGGCTCTGGCCTTTTCACTTTATTCTGTCCTTGCCTTTGCCTTTGACTTCCTTTCTTTTCCAATGTTTTTGCTTTGAAAGCATCAACCACCATGGTCAGCCGGGATTGGCCTGACGCACTCGCTGAGGCTGGTATTTTCTTTGACTCTGACCAGGCGGAGCCCGATGAAGCCGGTCCTGCCACCTTTTCTTTGTACTAGTTACGGAATCAGAGTTAAACCGAAAGGGATTCAAAGAAAAGTATGCAAAAGGCAAGCATATGATTTTAAAGAGAAGCGTCCCTTTCGGGGGAAAAGGAGGACTTATATGGGGTGCATACTGGCTTCAAATGAACATGACATGCTTGTTGGACTGGACGCCCGACCCACACAAACTTTCCAATTTCTCGTGAACCCATTGATCCTTATTTCAAAACCAGGGAACCTTGCCAAGACTCTTTTAGTGGTGAGATGTCTTCTTTTCGGCCGACAGCGCCCTTTGCGAGTTTTCGCCAATCGACCTCTCTCATTTCTCTTCTCACCGTCGCCCGATAGTGCTCTTTGCGAGTTTTCACTAAGCGGACTCTCTCATTTCCAGTTTCTCTACTCACCATCGCCTTATGGTGCCCGAAGGTTTTCACCGTTAAGACTCTCTCATTTTATTTCTCTCAATTTGCATTGTGTCAGATTCCAACAATAACGTTTTCCACTTCCCTGCCTTTGCCAATTGATCGGAAGGACTTGGACAAGGTTTTGGGGTAAAAAGGATTTTGGGCGGAACTACAACTTTGGAACCATTTCGGCGGATTCATGGCCGAACCATTATATCATCTGCCCTAGTTTCATTTTTTGGGGAAATTGGGATTTTTGTTTTGGTGTGACTGAACCTCAAGGAGAGGCTGCCTACGTATCCTTTCGGAATCAAGTCAAACGTAGTTCAGGAAAAACATCTGTTTTTGGTTATCTATGTTTTTGTTTTGTTTTGTTTTTGTTTTGTTTTTGTTTTCTTTTTTTCTTTTTTTTTTCTTTTTTTTTTCTTTTCTTTTTCTTTCTTCTTTTTCTTTTTTCTTTTCTTCTTCTTTTCCTTTTCTTTTCCTTTGGACTGTGTTTTCTGTTTTTTCGCTGATTTTCCTTGCTCGGGCTCCCGAGTTGTTATTGATTCCGAAAGAGGGGTACGAAAGAAAATAAATGAGGCTCAAAAGGGATAACAAAGGATAGAGTGTTTGGATAGCAGAACAAAATGCCTTCGTCATTTCAATCTCAAAAATATGCAAAATACAATAAAGTACAATTAAACAAAGAAATCATACATAGTATCGCTTGACTGCATCAGAGTTGATAGCCATTTCTACACATTTTCCTTCCATATCTGTCAAATATAATGCGCCATTGGACAACACTCTGGTTACGACAAATGGCCCTTGCCAGTTCGGGGCGAACTTTCCTTTCACTTCAGCCCAATGAGGTAAG
>NW_017682554.1:5029-9695 GCF_001879085.1 Nicotiana attenuata | reverse complement strand
GCGAAGTTAGTATTTTTGGCGATTTCCGGTTGATAGGTGAGATTTAGATCCGAGGGTCGGAATGGGATTCCGAGAGTTGCTGTAGCTTCGTTATGTCATTTGTGATGTGTGTGCAAAATTTCAGGTCATTCGGACGTCGTTTGGTCGGTTTTTTTATCAAAAGCGCGTTTCGGAAGTTTTAGAAGAACTTAGGCTTGAATCCGATGTAATTTGATGGTTTTGGTGTTGTTTGAGGTGTTTGGAGGATTGGAACAAGTTTAAATGATGTTTTGAGATGTGTTGGTGCTTTTGGTTGAGGTCCTGGGGGCCTCGGGGTGATTTCGGAGGGCTAACGGGAAGAGTTTTGGACTTGTGCAATTTCAGATTTCTGCTGCTTCTGGTATTTTCGCACCTGCGGCTTGGGTACCGCAGATGCGGTTTTAAGAAGGAGAGTCAGGAACCGCAGATGCGGTATGGGGACCGCACCTGCGGAGTCGCAGATGCGACCATTTGACCGCAGAAGCGGTTTTGGGTGAGAAAGGTTCAGACCGCAGATGCGGTGGGGTGCCCGCACCTGTGGAGCCGCATATGCGGCTGGTGGAACGCAGATGCGGATTTGGGCCTTTAATGAATTTCTGCAGAAGCGGACTTGTGACCGCAAATGCGGTACCACAGAAGCGGTGGAGGGGTCGCAGGTGTGAAAACCCCTGGGCAGAAGGGTTTTTTAAACATTTTTATTCCGCGAGCTTAAGTCATTTTTCCACCATTGTTGAACATTTTTAGAGCTCTTTGGGAGAAATTGAAGAGGGATTTGAAGAGGATTGATTGGAGGTAAGTTTTATGAACCAAAAACGTGATTATATTGTGAAATTAACCTAGAAATTCATAGAAATTTAGCTAAAAATGGAGGTTTAGGGCTTGAGATTAAGAGAGTCTAAATTGGGGATTTCAGGGGTCAATTGAACTACGATTCTTGTGTTTTTAATATGTATGAACTCTCAGGGAGATAAGGAATCTAATGACGTGAAAATTTCTGAGTTTCGAGAAGTGGGCCCTGGGCTCGGGTTTTGCTAATTTCGAGATTTTTGATATTTTTCGATTGTTTTTGCTTGGGCTTTGTTCCCTTGGCATATTGTGACATATTCGCTCTGGTTTTGGTCAGATTCGACGCGCGAGGAGGCCGATTTGAGAGGCAAGGGCATGGCGAGCTAGAGCTTTGGCCGGTTTGAGGTGAGTAATGATTGTAAATGATGTCCTGAGGGTTTGAACCCCGGATTTGCACAACGTAGTGCTATGTTGAGGTAAGACACACGCTGCATGATGAGCATGGGGTCCATTACTACTGGGGATTGTGACTTGGTCCGTCCCGATTGATGATTTCACCGCATTTTTGACTGAGATTTAATAATTATCATTATAATTTGGGCTAGTTGCCATGTTTGGGGCCTTGTGCCGACTTGTAGAACCCTTAGGGCATTATGACTGATTTTCCTCACTTTACTTGTTAAAAACCATATCCTCAGTCATGTTTCTAACTGTTTAAAACAATGTGAACCGGTTTTAGAAAGGTTAATCCTAAATGAAACAAATATGTGGGCTGAGATCCCTACCTTATATTATTATGACCGAGAGACTGTGAGTAAATGACTGAGAGGGGTTGAGAACCCAACACTGAGGATGTTATATATATTATGGATCGGGCTGCACGCCGCAGCAAATACTTATATGGATCGGGCTGCACGCCGCAGCAGATATATATGTGGATCGGGCTGCGCGCCGCAGCAATATAGCGCTTGGGCTGTAGGAGCCCCTCCCGGAGTCTGCACACCCTCAGTGAGCGCAGTCGACTATTTATATGGATCGGGCTGTGCGCCACAGCGATGTACGGATCGGGCTGCACGCCCCAGCGGTTATTTTGATTTCGGTTGTTGTGAGAGATATATGGTTACTGTGTTCGAGGAACGGGTTTATACTTGTTAAATACCTGATAAGCTACCTGTTTTACCTGATCTAAAGAGATTTCACTAGACTTCTTCACTATTTTGCTGCTTTAAGTTGATTTACTGCTTTGATATAGAACTGCTTAGTGCCTTTACGTGTTTTCTTACTGTCAGCCATTATTTATGATTATTACTCACTGGGTCGGAGTACTCACATTACTCCCTGCACCTTGTGTGTAGATCCAGGTGTTCCCGAGGCATAGAGAGAGCTTTCCTGCTGTTCATCATTCACCGGAGTCATCGAGGTAGCTGCATGGAGTCCGCAGACCCGATTTCTCCTCCTATCTTCTTTATTTCCAGTATTCTTAGATTATCTCTGTTTTAGGCTGTTTAAAGACTTGTAATAGAGGCTCTTGACTTGTGACACCGGATTGGTGGGCTATGTAGTGATGTTATTATGACTTCCGCACATTTTATCTACTGTTTCAGACTCCTATTATGTTAATTTGGTATTTAAATTCTGTTAAATGAGTAATAAAATCTATAAGAGAGGGGTTGTGATTGATAATTGGTCGGGCTTGCCTAGCAACGTATTGGGCGCCATCACGATTGGGGTTGGGGTCGTGACAAGTTGGTATCAGAGCCTAGGTTACCTTGGTCTCACGAGTCATGAGCCGGTTTAGTAGAGTCTCACAGATCGGTACGGAGACGTCTATATTTATCCTCGAGAGGCTACAGAACCTTTAGGAAAAACTTCATCTTCTTGAAATTCTTGTCGTGCGAACTTGTTGATCCGAGTACTAAACTTTTCTTTATTCTATCCTCTCACAGATGGTGAGGACTCGCGCTACCGGACGAGGTGGACGACCACCAGTACCACCCACTGAGGCCACCAGAGGCCGTGGACGCGGTCGTGGTCGTGGCAGAGGCAGAGTAGCGAGGGTAGCATCTATTGATCCACCAGCTGCCCCAGCTCCGGATCAGACTCCAGCAGCACCAGTTCAGGCACCAGCTCTGCCCATCGTGATTCCAGGTCTACAGGAGACCTTGACACAGATCTTAACAGTTTGCACCGGCCTGGCTCAGGCAGTTTCAGCCACCACAGCAGCAGCTACTTCACAAGCCGGGGGAGGCAACCAGACCCCCGCTGCTCGCACACCTGAGCAGGTAGTGCAGGGACTACAGACGACAGAGGCACCTCCAGCTCAGCCGATTGCACCAGTGCAGGAGTTCAGGGTTCCAGTTATGCCGGAGGATGAGCAGCGTCGTCTTGACAGGTTTGGTAGACTCCAGCCTCCAACATTCAGTGGTGCTGAGGGCGAGGATGCCCAGGGTTTTCTTGACAGGTGTCAGCGGATGCTCCGTACAACAGGGATTCTTGAGTCTAGTGGTGTGGCATTTACCACCTTTCAGTTTACTGGGGCTGCCTTCACTTGGTGGGAGGCGTATGAGAGGCGTAGGCCGGATGGTGCAGCGCCACTTTCGTGGCAGCAGTTCTCCACTCTTTTCTTAGAGAAGTATGTACCGCAGTCCCATAGAGAGGAGCTGCGTAGGCAGTTTGAGTGGTTGACGCAGGGAGATATGACCGTGACCCAGTACGAGATGAGGTTTTCGTAGTTGGCTCGTCATGCCACCTGGATGATTCCGTCAGATCGTTAGAGGATCCAGAGATTTGTGGATGGCCTTAACTACCATCTTCGTATTCTGAGGACTAGAGAGAGAGTTGGGTGCTACGCTCGAGGAGGTAGTGGATATCGCTCGTGAGATCGAGTCAGTTCGCCGTCGGGAGCGAGAGGAGAGGGAGGCCAAAAGGCCTCGTGGATCGGGCAGTTACAGTGGTGTTCCTTCGAGGGGCCAGTTCTAGCATGGTAGAGGTCGTTCTTTCTGGCCTGCTCAGTCGACCCGTCTAGAGTATCGTGGGGCATCTTCAAGTCGTGGTCATCATGGACCTCAGCAGGGCCAGCCTTCACTCAGCGCCCTCCCAGCTCAGAGTTCATCTCGTGCCCCATCAGCTCAGGGTTCTTCCGCGCCGAGTGCATCTGCTAGTCACTCAGGTGCGAGGGGTTCCCTTCAGTCCCCATCTCCAGCACCGGGTAGTTGTTATGAGTGCGGAGAGTTTGGTCACATGAGGAGGCAGTGTCCTCGACTCCGTGACGGTCAGCATCAGCAGAGGGGTCAGCTTTCGACTTTTGCTCCAGTTACTTCACCACCCGCCCAGCCAGCTAGGGGTCGCCCCAGAGGGGGAGGCCGATCAGGCGGTGGCCAGGCTCGTTTTTATGCTATTCCAGGCAGGACAGATGTCATTGCTTCAGATGCTGTCATTACAGGTATTGTTTCAGTCTGCCATAGAGATGCCTCCGTATTATTTGATCCCGGTTCCACCTATTCTTATGTGTCCTCATATTCTGCTCACTATTTGAGTGCGCCCGGGAGTTTCTTGCTTTACCTGTTCATGTGTCTACCCCGGTGGGCGATACTGTTGTTGTGGACCGTGTGTACCGGTCATGTGTTGTGACTATTGGGGGTCTGGAGACCCGAGTTGATCTATTGCTATTGAGCATGGTGGACTTTGATGTTATTTTGGGCATGGATTGGTTATCTCCGTGTCATGCTATTCTAGACTGTCATGCTAAGACAGCCACTTTGGCTATGCCGGGTGTACCGCGGATCGAGTGGCGTGGTGTGACTGATCATGTTCCGAGTAGAGTGATTTCTTTCTTGAAGGCCCAGCGTATGGTTGGAAGGGT
>NW_017682554.1:0-3870 GCF_001879085.1 Nicotiana attenuata | reverse complement strand
GAGGGTAGAGTTATTGCTTATGCTTCTCGTCAGTTGAAGCCCCATGAGAAGAACTACCCTGTTCATGACTTGGAGTTGGCTGCCATAGTTCATGCATTGAAGATTTGGAGGCAATACTTGTATGGCGTATCTTGTGAGGTATTCACTGATCATCGCAGTCTTCAGCATTTATTCAAGCAAAAGGATCTTAATTTGAGGCAGCGGAGGTGGCTAGAGTTGCTTAAGGATTATGATATTACTATTCTGTATCATCCGGGAAAGGCCAATGTAGTGGCCGATGCTTTAAGCCGAAAGGCAGTGAGTATGGGGAGTTTGGCGTATATTCCAGTTGGGGAGAGACCCCTTGCAGTTGATGTTCAGGCCTTGGCCAATCGGTTTGTGAGACTAGATATTTCGGAGCCCAGTCGAGTGTTGGCTTGTATAGTCTCTCGGTCTTCCTTATATGATCGCATCAGAGAGCGCCAGTATGATGACCCGCATTTGCTTGTCCTTAAGGACAGGGTTCAGCATGATGATGCCAGAGATGTGACCATAGGTGATGATGGTATGTTGAGGATGCAGGGCCGGATTTGCGTGCCCAATGTGGATGGGCTTAGGGAGTTGATTCTGGAGGAGGCCCATAGCTCGCGGTATTCTATTCATCTGGGTGCCGCGAAGATGTATTAGGATCTTAGACAACACTATTGGTGGAGAAGAATGAAGAAAGATATTGTGGGATTTGTAGCTCGGTGTCTCAATTGTCAGCAGGTGAAATATAAGCATCAGAGGACGGGTGGCTTGCTTCAGCAGATGGATATTCCCGAGTGGAAGTGGGAGAGGATCACTATGGACTTTGTTGTTGGACTTCCTCGGACTTCGAAGAAATTTGATGCTATTTGGGTGATTGTGGATCGGCTGACCAAGTCCGCACACTTCATTCCTGTGTGTACTACCTATTCTTCAGAACGGCTGGCAGGGATTTATATACGGGATATTGTTCGGTTGCATGGAGTTCCGGTTTCCATCATCTCAGATAGGGGTACTCAGTTTACTTCGCAGTTTTGGAGAGCCGTGCAGAGAGAGTTGGGTACTCAGGTGGAGTTGAACGTTTCATCCTCAGACGGACGGTCACTTCGAGCGTACTATTCAGATATTGGAGGACATGTTGCGTGCTTGTATCATTGATTTTGGAGGTTCATGGGATGAGTTTTTGCCGCTTGCCGAGTTTGCCTACAACAACAGCTACCAGTCGAGTATTCAGATGGCTCCGTATGAGGCTTTGTATGGGAGACGGTGTAGATCTCCAGTTGGTTGGTTCGAGCCCGGCGAGGCTAGGCTGTTGGGGACAGACTTCAGGACGCCTTAGAGAAAGTGAAGGTGATTCAGGAGAGACTTCATACACCGCAGTCGCGTCAGAAGAGTTATGCGGACCGGAAGGTTCGAGATGTGTCCTACATGGTTGGTGAGAAGGTTTTGCTTAAGGTGTCGCCCATGAAGGGTGTTATGAGATTTGGAAAGAAAGGAAAGTTGAGTCCGCGGTTCATCGGGCCTTTTGAGGTACTTAGGAGGATTGGGGAGGTGGCTTATATGCTTGCTTTGCCACCCAGCTAGTCGAGTTTGCACCCGGTATTTCATGTTTCTATGATCCGGAAGTATGTTGGGGACCCGTCTCATGTTTTGGATTTCAGCACGGTCCAGTTGGATGATGATTTGACCTTTCATGTGGAGCCAGTGGCTATTTCGGGTCGTCAGGTTCGAAAGTTGAGGTCGAAGGATATAGCTTCAGTGAAGGTGCAGTGGAGTGGTCGGCCCGTGGAGGAGGCTACCTGTGAGACAGAGCGGGAGATGCGGAGCCGATACCCTCACCTATTTACAGCTTCAGGTATGTTTCTTGACTCGCTCGAGGACGAGCGTTTGTTTAAGTTGGGGAGGATGTGATGACCCGACCAGTCGTCGCATGAGTTACCGCTCCGTTTCCCCCATTTCTGCTTCTTTATGCTTCGTTATCCGTGTTTTATGTGGTCGAGTTGATTGGTTTGTGGTTGGAGTGGATTTGGTAAGGAAATGAGACACTTAGTCTCTTTTAAGAAGGCTTAAGTTGGAAAAGTCAATTGGATGTTGACTTATGAGTTAGAGGGCTCGGATGTGAATACTGATGGTTCGGTTAGCTTCAGGAGGTGATTTGTGACTTAGGAGTGTGATCGGAAGTGGTTTTGGAGGTCCGGTGTAGAATTAGGCTTGAATTGGCGAAGTTAGTATTTTGGCGATTTCTGGTTGATAGGTGGGATTTTGATCCGAGGGTCGGAATGGGATTCCGAGAGTTGCTGTAGCTTCGTTGTGTGATTTGGGATGTGTGTGCAAAATTTCAGGTCATTTGGACGTGGTTTGGTTGGGTTTTTGATCAAAAGCGTGTTTCGGAAGTTTTAGAAGAACTTAGGCTTGAATTCGATGTAATTTGTTGGTTTTGGTGTTGTTTGAGGTGTTTTGAGGATTGGAACAAGTTTGAATGATGTTTTGGGATGTGTTGGTGCTTTTGGTTGAGGTTCCGGGGGCCTCGGGGTAATTTCGGATGGCTAACGGGAAGAATTTTGGACTTGTGCAATTTCAGATTTCTGCTGTTTCTGTATTTTCGCACCTGCGGCTTGGGAACCACAGGTGCGGTATCGCAGATGCGGGGTGGAGGTCGCAGAAGCGGAAAAGGCAAGGATAGGCTGGGAGATGCGGATAGGGAGCCGCAGATGCGGCTATTGGACCGCAGATGCGGCCAGGCAGGACTTAATGAAGTTCCGCAGATGCGGAATATTAACCGCAGAAGCGGATTTTGAACCGCAAATGCGGTTTTGTCTGGGCAGAATGTTTAAATGGGTCTTCTTCGAGAATTTTGAAGGGTTTTTCATTTCTAACTTCGGACTTGGAGAATTGTGAGGGATTTTGAAGAGGGACTTCAAGGAGCTTTGATAAGGTAAGGATTTTTGGACCTAAAACACGATTCTATGGTGTTATTTCATGAATTAGGACTGAAAATTTAAGGAATTAATGGACAAAAATAGTGGTTTAGGGCTTGAACTTAAGAGAGCATAAATTAAGGATTTGAAGGGCCAATTGAACTCCGATTCTTGTGTTTTTGATATGTATAAACTCGTGGGGAGATAAGGAATCTAATGATGTAAAAAAATTTGAGTTTCGAGAAGTGGGCCGGGGCTCGGGTTTTGCTAATTTCGAGATTTTTGATATATTTTGATTGTTTTCGCTTGGGCTTTGTTCCCTTAGCATATTGTGACGTATTCGCTCTGGTTTTGGTCAGATTCGACACGCGAGGAGGCCGATTTGAGAGGCAAGGGCATAGCGAGCTAGAGCTTTGGCCGGTTCGAGGTGAGTAATGATTGTAATTGATGTCCTGAGGGTTTGAAACCCTGGATTGCACAACGTAGTGCTATGTTGAGGTGAGACACACGCTGTATGATGAGCGTGGGGTCCATTATTACTGGGGATTGTGACTTGGTCCGTCCCGATTGATGATTTCACCGCATTTTTGACTGAGATTTAATAATTATCATTAGGATTTGGGTTAGTTGCCATGTTTGGGGCCTTGTGCCGACTTGTAGAACCCTTAGGGGGCATTATTACTGATTTTCCTCACTTTACTTGTTAAAAACCATATCCTCAGTCATGTTTCTAACTGTTTAAAACAATATGAACCAGTTTTTGAAATGTTAATCCTAAATGAAAGAAATATGTGGGCTGAGATCCCTACCTTATATTATTGTGCCCGAGAGGCTGTGATTATAATGAAAGGTTTTAGAACCCAAATGGTGAGGATGTTATATATATATATATATATATATATATATATATTGTGGATCGGGCTGCACGCCGCAGCAAATACTTATA
>NW_017682553.1:5058-9696 GCF_001879085.1 Nicotiana attenuata | reverse complement strand
AGATTTGGATTTGGGTCACATAAATGTGCACCCATATTTAGGAAGGTAAAATTATTAAAACGCGCGCCTAAAGTGGCTAGCGTCTTATTAACTTTGTGGGAAGCCATGAAAATTCGCTAAATGGCATGTCCCGAGTTTCTAAATATTTTTTATATAATCGTTTAATGAGGGCCCCGCAATTTATATGTTTTGATTTGGCGAGGCTCGTCTCATTTATTTTAAGGCCAACCTAAAAGCAACTACAATTCTCTACTTAATTTCGTCTCTAAAATAAAAGGAAAAAGTCCTAATTAATTTGTCATTGACTTAGATATGCCTTTGGGCTCAAAGACAAGCCCAGGACATGTGAATTAAATTTCAGTCCATAAACAAAATCCAGTCAAACGTGGACCCTGGCCCAACGGAAGCTGCGTCAATTTAAACAGACTACTAAGCCTTGCCAATTTATAATTCAGAATCAAGGATATGCTGTCCAAATGTCCAGGGCCCAACGCTTTGGGGCCTACTATTAGAAAAGTTGGCCCAGGTGTGATTAGGCACATTCAAGTGTAGCTGATAAACACGGCTCCCAGATCGAGCCTAGGCAGAGACAGAGAATTGTGCCTGGATGCAAATCCAAACGTCCCAGCCCCATCAACCAATTAGGCAATTACTTAGGCTTTGCTTGAGATTCGATGGTAGTAACAATCTAATTGCTATTTCAGCTAAAATAAACCAGTCTCATGTTCTCCTGATTAAAACAGAATTGAAGTTAACACTGAAACATGGATTAATTTTTTAAACACTACTAACAAAGGAAGCTACCTCACATTATCCTATGCTATACTAACAACACATTGAATCAATTTAACATCACTAACTGACTGAGCAAACTTAACAGTCTATAAAATTCATATACGAGTTCAGATAGCAGGAATCATACTGAGTCAAACAGTCCAAGTTTTAACGTATCACGTGCACTGAAATTATACCATTACATAGTTCTAAACTAATCACATCCATAAACATTCACAATGAGCACAGCCTTGAATCATCACTTCATTTCATTTCAATGGAAGAGTACATCACTTGTGAGGTCAAATGCGTGTATCTGGAAGCAAGTTTATAACAGAAGAAGACGAAGGTCAGCAATAGCTTCACTGAAAAACTATCCCAAACATAGCAACAACAGATTTAACAGCAACGACCAGCAATACAGGAATGATTCAAGCCCAGAAGATTTTAATAGAAACAAATACCCACACCAAATGAACCTCAGCAACTAATTAAACCTCAGGACTGCTCAAAATCAACAACCAAACCTCTGAATCTTCGAACAAGTAGAAACTATGAACCCATTGCTAATAGTCAGACTCCATTTCTAAATGAATGAATCAGTAGAGGTATTTTCGATTTTGACAGTCTTTTTTACTTTTTTTGGGTTTTTCTATATAGAACTAAGATCTATAAGCAGAATTTAAATTTAAAATTTGAAAATTGGATCAGATCTTCTAAGGGGATTTTTGGGAGGGAATTTTATGGCTCTCCAACTTTTGGGAATTTTCAGATCTTCCCCAGACAAAAAAACCCCCCTTCAACAAGGCATGAGAGTGCCATTTTATAGGCACAAAATGAGGGCTCTATCAGATTTTCAGACTTTACAAATTAGTCCCTCTTTTAAATTTTAGTTTTACCCAAATAGTCCCTCAGTTACTGACTTGTCCCTCAAGTCACAACACTACGACTTTGAAATATCAATTACAACCCCTTCTAGGTGCTTCTAGATTCAGTTACTATTAGATTCCTCAAGTGAAATACCCTTATTGTCCATGTATTACCCATGAAATTACTAAGCTGATACTAATCAACCCCCAACCCTCCAACTCAGCGAATAACCATATTTAATCACTCAATGAGACTGAAATTCAACTAAGGCTAAACGGATTCTACAAATTAACTAACTAACCCATGTAATTAAACAAGAGAATGGAACTCAAGACTTATCAATTCAAACTACACTAATTTGACTGAACATGTCAAGTGACTCAAACTAAGCCATAAACATGCATTCCCTAATCAAAACAAACACAGGGTCGAACTGACAGACAGTCAAAATGGAGATCACTAAACAGAATTGAACCAGATAGAGGATTAAAACAAAACAAAACATTTGACATGGGAACACTAATCAGGTGAAGAGAACTAAACTATACAATTAAACAATTATCCGATTTCAGAACCAGTAATTACAAACCTAATTTAAAACCTAACACATTAATTATAAACTAATCTTAACAACACAGAAATCAAACATAAAAAAAAAGAGAACTCATCTATATAACTGCTAAAGTCGCATAGCTCTTCAGATTCAAAATTCGACTATCTTCGGTGAGGTTTGAATGCTAATGATGACGAGTTCCTCATGAGCGAAGTGAAGAGGTCGTGTGGTATCTCTTTGGTGGGGTTTGGAGCAATTAGGGTTTTGGCCGGAAAATTTCAATTCAAAATTCGAGCAATTCCGGCCATGTTCGAGGGATGGGGCTTGGGGGGTTTGATAGAGGAGGTCAAGGCGGTCCTGTGGTGTCATTTGGAGGGAGTGGCGTCATGGCCGGAGATATTTCAAACGGATATTCAAGGCCTTAGGATAAGATTCGAGGGAAGCCATTGACAGATTTGAAAAGAGGATGAGAAGGGGAACAAGGAGTGTTAATTTGGGGCAGATTGGTGGTGATGGCGTTCGCCGCCGGCGGCGGCTCCGGCGAAATACAGAGAGGATATACGAGGAAGATGAAGGATGTTCTTAGGGTTTGGGGAATTTTCGGACACTTTTATGTAACATTGAGATTCATCAAAAGCCGTTGGATTGACAATAATGGACGGACATGATTGATTGGTCAGAAACGACGTCGTTTTAATTTAGATGGGTGATAATAGGTGAATTTGACTATAATCACACCTTAAATAATCACCTTCTTGTGTAGTTTTAATGCTAAAAGTGATAACAAAATGCTCTTATTAGTGCTTTTCATGATTTGCAGGTGATATATGTATAAGGAAGGCTAAGGAGCAGTTTTGGAGTCAAAATTGATGAAAAAGAGGCCAACTGTGAAATTTCCCAAGTGAACCATGCAAAACAGGCCGAAGATTCGGAGCACTGGGTCCACCGCGGTTCCACCGCGACCGCGGCAGAACCGCGGTGGAAAGCAGCTGCAGAATTTCAAGGATTCCGCGAGGGTGTTTGGCCGCGGTTCTACCGCGACCGCGGCAGAACCGCGGCAGGCGCAGACACTTCAGGGACCAAAGTGTCAATTATGGGATTTTTAGACCTAAACCCTATTTAAAACATTAGACTTCGCCCAAGAGAGGCATGTATTGATTTTTAAGGTTTCTTAGCAAGAAAAACCATTGTGAGAGAATACTCTAAACATCTTTCTTCTTTTCTTTTGATTTTCATGATGAATTCAATCTTAGTCTATTTTCCCATAGCCATGAGTAGCTAAATTCCTTGTCTAAGGTTTTGATGGAACCTATTGGGTGATGAACTTCTTGTTTATGTGAATACAAATTGCTAGTTTAATCTCTATTTGTTCAACTTCGTGCTCGTTGTAGTTAATTGACAGGATCCTCAATTAGCTGTGCCTATTTAGTGTGCATAACTTGGAAAAGAGTGCATATTTAGGGTATTGTTGAACAACACCACTCCTAGATTATTAGAGGGATCTATAATTGCGGGTTTAAAGGCGGGATTAGGGATAACGAAGCCTTGGGTGTAATCTAAAGTGAATCGTGCTAAATAAAGTAAGCTAGTGTATCTCGGGAGAGTGCAATAGTAAATTACTGTGATTACTCGGGAGAGATTTGCGGTAAGATTAGCGTTCATGATTGATAGAGATGTGTGGGTAAATTTGTATGAGCATAAACAGAAGGGATTCCATCAACAGGGGAAGTCATTGCCTTAACTTTTCCTCATAATTGTTTACAACCTCATTAGTTTAGTTTACAGCTATTTAGTTACTTGCAAGCTAGTCGTTAAAGAACACTCAACTGAGATTTGAATATTTGAGAAGCTGGTTCTGAAGAATTAGTGGGTCTGAAGATAGTAGTTGGTAGGTTAACTCTCTGTGGATTCGACCCTGGGCGTAATACTCGGGTTATATTTGCAACGTCCGCTTAGTCCTTTTTATAAGGCATAGTTCGGCGTGATCAAATTTTGGCGCCGTTTCCGGGGAGTTAACGGAATTATCAATTGTCATTGACAGAAATACAAGGATTCTTATTGTAGTCAGTCTTCTCTATACCAACTTTTTCATTGAAAATTTGACGGTTGTTGATTTGGGTGCGCAGGTGTATGACTAGAAATTCTACGAGGACTGGAGAACTACTTGAAGGACTCTCAGACCCCGAGAAGATATTCCGGGCATTGAATCGTGCCAACAAAGACTTCAACAACCCCAACAAACACACCAATTCGAAATTGACATGGGCGACATAAACGATCCCAACGGGAACGTCAGGAATGAGCAATTGGCACCTCCTGTGCCTGAGGGTGCACTATATGACTGGGCACAACCCACAGCTGACAATTTGGCCACTGCCATTGTTGTGCCCGCAATACAAGCTGAATCGTTCCAGATCACAAATAACATGCTACACTTGTTG